>NC_133662.1:64007522-64113595 GCF_037893015.1 Macrotis lagotis
AGGGTCATTACTATGTCTGTGAGGGCGATGAGCTTTTCTTTTGTCAGGGGCCACTGCTCAACCCAAATAGGTTTCTTATTAATCCATGTTATTCTGGGGGAAAAGCTCATCTCTAGAGTGGCCCCAATTAATTTCCCCGCAGGCTATCAGGGGTGGCAAGTGTCAGGTTAAGCTGGCTCAAGATATCTCTACCCCATAATGCATAAGGGAGGTCGGGTAGGCACAGTGGGGTGAAGAGTCCAGATTCTTCCAAAGCTGACCACCGTAAGGCGTGTGCTGCTTTCATGGCAGATCTATTGCCCCCCACCCCCGTCACTGCTTGAGGGCTCTGTAGGAGTGGCCACTCGCGCCTCCACTGTCCCCTATTTATGACAGAGCAATCGGCTCCAGTGTCAATTATCCCTTCGAGCTTCTGATTTTCCACCGTGACGGTTAACAGTGGTCGCCCAGAGCTGACCGGGTGGACCCAGTTCACATGAGCGGGAGGGGTCCGCAAGGGCAGCGCCTTTCCCACCTCTTGGCCCTGTTTTACCAAGGTGGGAAAGGGGTGGGGGTTTGTGACCCTTACGGATGTGGGACTTCCGGGACCAAAAATGACCTGGGTATGGGTGACTAAGTCCACACATCTCTCAGCCCCTGTGATGAGCGCTGGGAAAATATTTAGCTCGATGGGAATCATCGAGGTTTCCCAAGGCCCGATCTCTCTCTGCTGTGTCCCTTCTCTATAGTCAACCCTCACGGGGATAGTCACAGTGATGGGGCCGCTGTCTTCGAGCACGGGGGGGGGGGGGGGGGGGGGGGGGGCCCGCGGCCGGGCCCCTCCCTTTCCCTTTTCCCGACTTCCCTTTGGATCGGCAGAACCTGGCTATGTGACCTGGCTTTCCACAGGAATAACAGGTCGGAACTGAAGTGGAGGGGGGCCGCTGCCTGCACTGTGCTTTGAGGTGCCCTGGCTTTCCGCACCCAAAACAGGTGGGTCTCACCTGCATACCGCGAAGGGCGGTCAGGAGGCTATCCTCCCGGTTCTCCATGGCAGTCACTAAGGCTTGAATTGAATCCTCGCTGGGCATGTCCAGCAATTTGTCAACAATTTCTTCTAATGAAGCGTCGGGGGGAAGGCTGCTAATGGCTGCGATCCCTTTGGGGCGAAGTCCCTCTTTAATCAATTGTCTCATAAGTAGATCAGATCCCGGGGTGTCTCCCATTATACGAGTCACTGTCTCTTTAACCTCGTTCACAAATGAGAGGGGTGTCTGATCTGCTCTCTGCTTCAGCCCAACCAACTTCTGTGTGGCTCTCCCCCCTTTCATGGCTCCAATCTTATCCCAAGCTGCAACATGTGTTTCTTTAACAGTCTCTAGCTCAAACTGGCCATACCGGGCCTGAACAGCAGGGTCAGTATAGGCTCCAGTTCCACACAGGAGGTCAATGGCTAAATCCAGGGGAGTATAACCCCGGGATTTTGCCAGCTTAGAGGCCTCTCTGCGGGCCTGAGCCTTAAAAGCTAAATATGAGGAGGCATCCAGGCACGCGGCTGCAATTTCGTCAAAGTCAGCAGGGGTCCAAGGGTGCGTAGCGAAGAGGTTTTGCATCAGTCTTTTTACATAAGGGGAGCTTGGGCCGTATTTAGTCACGGCCTCCTTAAGTTCCTTAAGCATCTTAAAAGGGACAGGGCGGTAGTCTCGGGCTCCGGTAAGGGGGTCCGTAAATACCGGGTAGAGGCCCCAGTCATCCCAGTCCACCTCCTCCCCTTTCTCTATAGCTATGGAGGCACTCGCGGCAAGTAGGCCGGATGGGCAGAGCCCTTGAGGGGATCTCTGAAGGGCGGACAAGGAACACGGGGGATTTTTTGCCTCTGTTTCCTGGCTGGGCCGCCAAGTCTGGGGCGCGGCAGCTGTCCAATCAGCGCGGACTTCTCCCTCCTCGTCAGCAGCCTCCTGGTCCCACCTACTCACGCTCCTCTTCCTGCCACCCCTGAGGACTGTTTGCACCCCTCCCTTCCCGCGCTCGGAAACTTCCGGCCCTGAATCTCTAAGTGCGCCACATTCATCGCCCTCCCCCTTTCCTTTCTGTCTCGGTAAGGAGGGGCATGCGGCATTTTCTTCTCCCTGGGGGCCCCTTGTTCCCCCATTGTTTCTTCTAAGTTCCTCCCATGGATACAGGGGAGGGGGTGGCCTTCCCTCTTCCTCTGAGCTCTCTGAATCCGATCCCGCCAACGAGCTACCCACCTGAGTGCTGATTGGTCGTGCCAAAGTCACCTTCTGGGGATGCAGGGCTGCATCCACTATCTTATACACTGTAAAATCCTCAGGGGTCAGTTTTCCCGGGCAGGTGTCATCATAGGAGGCCATCTGCTGCCCTACCACCTTCCATTTACCTGGTTGGATCCCACTGTGTTGCACCCAAGGGCAGATGTTCCAGATATTCTCAACAAAAGCACGGCACGTCTTGATAGGTAATTTACAGCCATGCTTAGCGCAGAGTTTATAAAGCTGCGCTGCAACGACCCCTTTCTCCTCCGGCTGAAAGGCGGGAATACTATTCCGGCCCCCCATGCTGTCTACTAGCCGAGGCTGCAATCCTAACAGGTGGCAGAACTGGAAAGTTCCCGTTCGGCAAAAGAGAAGGAGGCAGCAGGGCACAATCAGACAGGCCAGCACGGCAAGGAGCGTGATTAGAGCAGAAGGAGAAAGGGAAGAGAAAGGAAGCATAGTCAACACAATAGGGATATGTCCTTCAGGCAATATCTGAGAGTAAACGCCCTCTCCTTCCTCCTGGTCGGAAACGACCGAGGCTGTCTGGAGAATCCGACCAGCGGATTCAGACGTTCCCTAGCAAAATCAGGTCCCTGTTCCGGGTGCCACTTGCCGGGTTTTTATTTACAATGCCGGCTTCTTTATGCTAGTCCGTCCTCTTACTCACCAGTCCAACGCGTGATGAGTCTTCGGGGTACCTCCGGCCCCCACTCTTTGATGGGGGAAGAACCAGACAGAGCGCCTGAGGTGGATAATGAGTCTTTATTCTTCTGTGATCACATCCCCGCTCGCTCCCGCCCAACCTCTCAGCAGACACTTTTATCCCCTCTGTCCTCCCTCCCATGAACTCTTACTCAATGAGTGGCCGAGTTCTGTAACATTCCCTTATAAGGTGATTATGTTTCCCCCGCTAAGCGACCGCCAAGCCTCTTCCCCCCGCCCCCAACATGTGTGGCCTTGATCAAGTTAGTATTCTCATCTCTGAACCGGGTAGTTTAATTGTTGGGATTAGGGTTAGGGGTTTTATTGGGGATGGCAGTATATTTAGAAGATCCATCTGATTGGTTTTCTGGCTTTGATAATTATAGGTCGGGAGACACCAGTATTAAGAGAATAAGTTGAGTGCAGTATGGGAAATAGACATTTTCAGCATAGCTGAATCTCTAGTATGGATGTTTCCAGACAGGGAGAGAGCTTAAAAATGGGTTTGAGAGAGGGGGTTGCGGAAGGCATGCCTAGATCAGAAAAAGTCCATTACATAGGAGTTATCATACAGGAACAAAAAAACACTCTCCCTTCCCACCGCATGTCTCCCTGAAATAACAGCTATACAACCAACTTCAGTTTGTTTAGTGAAATTTGCTTCATGTTGTAGTGTCTATCACCCATGATAGTGGTGAATATCTGAAGAGTATTTATCTCCATAGCAACCTATCTGTTAGGATGGATTAGAATCAAAATCTTTTGAGGAAACTAAAACAAAATCACAACTCTGTACCATTTAAAATTTTTCATGCTTAACTAATCTCTGTATATGTTAATATTATCAACAACTGCAATTTTGAGGGGCTTCATAACATATTCATCTAGAATGGTTTATATAGAAGGGAGTAAAAGTGTTCTTTATTTCAATTATGGATATATTGGTCATGCGAGCTTGCTCACAGTACTCGCTGAGAGTGCCTAAGGGGTGGATCTCCATTTTATATGAAAATAAATCAGGAAAATTTTTTGAATTTTCTGCCAAAAGTCTCTTAATTATTTCTCCCTTATTTTTTCTTCTGTCTTGATTTACCAATTCAAGTTTTTTTGAGGACATTATTGATGTTGAAAGAGAGAAATGATATAAGAGCAGAGAAATAAAAGAAAGTTACATTTATGTATTCATGTTTATATGTATTTGCTTAACTTGTTGCTTATTTGTATATAGGTATTTATGTATAACAGACGTTTATTGTCTACCCCTCTATATGTAGGTTGGGTTTAGGTGGCTGATATAGCTAATTACAGAAGAAGCCATCACAAAATCCCCACCTTTTGACCTGCTAATTGAGTCATTACCCTAGTCATTTTCCTGAGTTCTAAGGCAATCTAGGAGTATGTCTAATATTTTTCTGATAAATTGTCAAATATTCTCATAAAATTTCTAAAACTAGAATATTTTTTCTGATTAATTATTAATTAGCTGAGTCCTTACCCAACTCATCAAATATTATAGAAACTTTTTTCTTTAATCTTTTGCCTCTCTCTGTATAAATATATGTATATATATGTACATGTATGTATGTATATATATAATGCATATACATATATAATATCAAATCCTTCAGTCTCCTAGGTTTAATTTATTAACAGCATAGAAAACAGTAAAGATTGGAAGAATTCAGAAAAACTGGAAAGATTTGCATAAGGTAATACAGGATAAAATACACATACAAAAGAAATATATATATACACAATGGCTATAATAATTTAAATATAAATATCATTAAAAGGAAATTTAATTCTGCTTACTGAAAAATCTAGTTTCTTAGAGAATATAGAGGACATATACTTCTTTTCTTAAGGCAGAAGATGGAGCACTACTAGGAGAAAATGTCTGTATCTTCAGACATAGTCATTGAATCATTAATCATTCTTTTCTCTTAATATATATATGTATATATATATATATGCACACACAAATATATAACAATATATGCAATCATACTTTTTTTGCAAGGAAATGGGGTTAAGTGGCTTGCCCAAGGCCACACAGCTAGGTAATTATTAAGTATCTGAGGCCGAATTTGAATTCAGGTACTCCTGACTCCAGGGCCGGTGCTCTATCTACTGCGCCACCTAGCCGCCCCACAATCATACTTTTTAAAATGTGGGTATATTACACATAGACACACATAAGGAGAAATGAGGAACAGAAGCAAAAGACATAATCAAGACATTTTAGACACTAAGAGAAAGTGAACTTGCCATAAGCAAGATTGGGATCTATCTATCTATCTATCCATCTATCTAAGAGACATTGCATGTGCATATATCTATATATCAGGTGACAGGGTGTTGCAGTAGTATCTTTATATTGTCAGGAGAAAGAAAGGAGTACTTTGGGTGGAGAAACCCTGCTCCCAGGTTGTGAAATTTTGAGGACATGGCTATGTCACATGGGATGAGATCCATCTCCATTTGATTATTTAAGTATCTTTTATTTAAGTATTATTATTAAGTATTTTTATTTAAGTATTATTTTTATTTAAGTATTATCATTTAATTATCATCATCTTCAAATATATCCCTCTTCTCTCCTCTCCATAGTGTTCTTTGTAATAAAAAATAAAAAAAAAATAGAGAAAAAGACAAATCAGTGTAATTAACATATCAACTTAGTCTGACAGTGTGACATTGTTTCATACCCAGAGCCCCAGCTCTGCAAAGAAGTTGGAGAGATACATTTGCTTTACTTTACTTTAGGACCAACACTGATCATTATAATTACATTGTAGTCAGTATAATTTATTACTGTGTTTTCTCATTGCATCGCTGTTGATTTGTGCATTGATTTTCTTGTTCTCATATAACCTTTCATTATTTCACTTAAACCTTTTAGATGCTTTTTCTTTAGTTTTTGCTCTATGTCAGGTTCTTGTTTCTTCCAGGAATGTGAGGAAATATTTGATCTTTTGATCTCTTTGTGTGTGTGTGTGTGTGTGTGTGTGTGTGTGTGTGTGTGTGTGTGTGTGTAGGGGAATATTTGGTTATTTCTGGAAAGGACTAGTATAAAAACAAAGGGCTTTAATTAAAATTTTTTTAAGAGTTAACATTATGGGGGCAGCTAGGTGGCGCAGTGGATAGTGCACCGGCCCTGGAGTCAGGAGAACCTGGGTTCAAATCCGAACTCAGACACTTACTAATTACCTAACCGTGTGGCCTTGGGCAAGCCACTTAACCCCATTGCCTTGCAAAAACTAAAAAAAAAAAAAAAAAAAAGACTTAACATCATTAAGAAGTCTGAAAAAAAGGAAAAATCATATTCACTGGTCTATATTTTCAAGAATCTCCTTTTTTATTTTTAAACAACATTCTTTCTTTTCTAATCCTACTAGATCCTTCTTTTGTTCTTTAGAGTCTGTCTAAGATCACTTTAATGGCCCAAATATGACAGCTCTGTTTCTTTCAAAATATGGGGAGGCCTGGTAGACCTGGTGATCTGAATTTATTGCCAGTACCTCTTCACTCAACTTAGATTTCAGTTCATTGAAATCAACCGTTTTTTTGTTCTGAACTTCCCAATTATTCTCCTCAGTACAGATAACAAAAGCAAGGAAGCTGAACATTAACCAATTGCCTCTATCTTTCATCTTCAAACTCCATATGCCTGAGCAGTTCTCTTTCTTCTACTTATTCTCACCACTGCTTTAAAAAAAAGGTACTTTGTACTTTTTATTTATTGCTAGCTCCAGCTTCTCTTACATGTTTGCTTTCCTGGAAATATCATTATAGAAACATATCACTATTTGTATATATATCCTCAGTTTTGTACCCTTGTTTCTTTAAAAAAAACTTACTGTTGCCTTTTTTCTTACTTCAGTCACTTCAATTCCTCCTCCCTCAGATTTTTTGTTGTTTTGTTGTTTAGTTTGTTTTTCAATCATATCCAACTCTTTATGACCCCATCTGGAATTTTCTTGGCACAGTTATTAGAATCGTTTATAATTTCCTTCTCCATCTTATTTTACAGATGAGTAGACTGAGGCAAACAGGGTTAAGTGACTGGCCCCAGTTTACACTGCTGAAGTCAAATTTGAACTCAAGAAGAGCAGTCCCCACTACATCACCAAGTCGCCCTACTGTACAACAAAGAATAATTTAAGGAAAATATCTGTCTCAGTAACTTATTCTGACAGCATTTACAATATTACACCTTAGTACTTCTGCACTTCTCTATTATGGGGGAAAGTTTGATTTATTATATGTTCTTTGGAACTTGTATTCACTTTTCACTTACTCAGAATTTTACCTCTTTTAGTGATTTTTGAATTTCCATTGTTGTAGTCATCATGTCCATTCTTCTCTTGGTTCTTCATCAATCTATGATTAACTTTGTTCTCCAGGTTCATAATTTCTTACTATATAGTAATATGTTATTACATTCATGTATCATACTTTGTGGGGATTTTGCCCTTTATTCTTTTAATGGGGCCCTCATTTTGTGTCTAGTTCTTTGCTACCATGAAGGGTTGTTGATATGAATATTTTGGTATCTATTGGACCCCCATTTATGTCGTTGATAGCCTTGGAGTGTGGACTCAGCAAGGTAGTTACTGGGTCAAAGGGAAAGGCCAGCTTAGGTACTCCTTTTCTATAACTCCAAACTGATATCTAGAACCACCAAATATTTTCACAGCTATAGCCGTGCATCAGTGTGCCTGTGTCCGCAATGTCTCTAATTTTGAATTTTCCCATTCTGTGGCACCTTTTCCAGCTGTATGGTATTGAGGTAAACCTCAATTTGCATTTCCCTTACCACCATGCTTTTATTTTGGTCATTCACATGATCTTTCATAGTTTGTACAATCCTTCCCTGAAAATTATCATCTATATCTCCAAATCACCATTCCTTGATGAATGACTGCTAACATTACCCAGCTGTTAACTGTTTGCCACATTGGTGAAACTCATAAACTTTCCCTCTCACTTGACCATGTCACTCCTTTAATTGCATCTTCATTGGCTTTATTCATACAACTGCTTCTCAATTAAATATTGTCAAAATTGTTCATTCTATTATTTTCTCTATTCTTCTTAGCCAAGAATTCTCTCTGTATCATAGCCATGAATAACATCCATTCTCAATTTCCTCTAACTTTTCGATGATGTCCCCTTCATAGTCATGACATGCATGTACTGTGGCACATTATAAAAAAATTAATTTTTGACCACATTCATCATTTTCCAATCCTACCACACCTCTTTTGTTCTCTATAAAAGGTGATCTCAAAGATCACTTTAGTTGTTCACATCTCCAATATAAAGCAAATTTCTGTCATACTTTTCTACAAACCACCTTATAGTTCTTTTTTGTTTTTAGTTGTTTTTTTTTTTTGCAAGGCAAATGGGGTTAAGTGGCTTGCCCAAGGCCACACAGCTAGGTAATTTTTAAATGTCTGAAGCTGTATTTGAACTCAGATACTCCAGGGCTGGTGCTCTATTCAGTGTGCCATCTAGCTGCCCCCACCCTATAGTTCTTAACAAAAAGGGGAGTATCTCCCCTGTCAGCTCAGCTCTTGAATTTCTTAAACAATGGGTTGTTCTTTTTTATTGTCCCTGTTTTCTGCCTATCTAGTTGGTTTCATTGATTCAACTCAGTGCTCTTCAAATTGTACCAAATATTATCCATGACCACAATCTAATATCTGTGAAATGAACTCTGATATCCCATCCATTTACAAAAAAATATCTTCTCAGCAATCTGAATGGCACAACATGAAATCTGCAATTCATTCATTGCTTGTACTATTGTCCAACTGTGCTCACTGGATAGCTTTTCAAATATTTGTCTTTCTCCCTTTCCTTTCTGCAGAGTGTTCAGCAGCTGTAACCACATGAATCCCATATACATCCTGGTAGGTCAAATCCCAAATATTTTTGTTACATTGAGGAGAACT
Organism: Macrotis lagotis; assembly: GCF_037893015.1. Classification (NCBI taxonomy): domain Eukaryota; kingdom Metazoa; phylum Chordata; class Mammalia; order Peramelemorphia; family Peramelidae; genus Macrotis; species Macrotis lagotis. Next base: position 64,016,440 of record NC_133662.1, read on the forward strand.
TTTACCACTAGAAATTCTCTGCCTTTTCCTGTTCTTTGTTAATCTTGCTCAGAAGTGCTGATGACTTGTTTGGAGTTATCTTATTGCTAAAATTATTAATCATTTCAATTAATTTATTTTCCCAATTCTATTATGTTTTCTATAGACACCATTATGCCATTTGAAAACATGTATAATTTTTCTGCTGCACTGATGTTTATATCTTTAGTATTGATCTCTTATCATTTTGGTATAACTATCATTTCTAGAACTATGTAAAATAAAGGTAGGGAGTGGTGGAATGCTTACTCTACTCCTTTCAGTCATATTAGAAAAGAACCCATATATGTCTACATTTTTTCATCTTTTTGTGCTTGTTATTTACATTAATAAATGCTGTCTTTTGTGAAATAGTTATGTAGGTTATATCTGATAAATAATGAAGTGTGCAGAAAACACTTATTACGAATTTATTATGTGCCAAACTGGAATATAAATATGAGGGGGAAATGGCAGTGCCTATCCTATACTCTACTCATATTTACAATAACATTTCACTAACAAATTTTAAAAACCATAATAACTCTGAGGAATACAGTGACTAATTCTGATTCTCAAGGTCTGATGATTAAGAATGCTACCCATCTCTGGATAGAATGGCAATGGACTCAGGATGAAGAATGAGACAGAAATTGTTTGGACATGGCTAATGTGGTAATTAGTTTTGCTTGACTATGTATATTTGTTATGAGATTTTCCCCAATGAAGGGGAAAGGTAGAAGAGAGAAAATAAATGCTTTTTAATTGAAAATAATAATAATAATGATGTCTATGGGTCAAATAGTTTAAAATGTTCATTGAGTAAATGATAATGATGAGGGATTAGAACTCAGGAGAAAGAATGTGGTTACATAAAACAAAACTTCGAAGTATACCATGAACTTTCTTAAAATAGTAGAATAATGTTGCATCAAGTAAAACAGAATAAATGGGCCATGGACAGGGGAATCACTTTTAAAACCAAAATTTCCTTTGTAAGGATATTTTTTGCAATGGCATTTTATAGGTATATATTTTTAGCTAAAATATTTCAGTGCTATATGAGGTCAGGATCAGCATGTGGGGTGCCATTACTATATTCTATTTTCCCCAAATGCAATGCATTCATTTGCCTTTAAAGGAAGTCAGATGATGAAAAAAGTAGCTAGCTCCTCAAATGCTCCCTAGCAGCACAGAGTAGAAATCTGCTTAACAGACGAGGAAGGCAGAACTACAGGTAAAATTCCATGGTGTTCTCTTACTGCTGGGGATCTGGTGATGTGAGTGAAAGGAGTACAATATGTGCAAGACTAAAACAAAATGGCAAACAATGTAAGCTCTTTCAGCAATGATAGGAAGCTGTCATTTTATTGGTATTTTTTACAAAAGAGAATTGGTTAACTTCTAAATTCTAAAGTGAAAAACCAAAATTTTGAATTCCATGCCAAGTTCAATAAATCATGGATTAATCATGATTACCCACAGAGGCCTGCCCATGCTTTGAATTTATAGCCTTTCTTGTCTAGATCAGTTATCTGGAGGATAAACTTGTGATAAAATTTCTATTGTTCCCAGGTATTTAAAAAATTCTCATGTATTCATGCTTGTTTCTCCAGAGTGTAAACTCTTTAAGGGTAGGAACAGTAGTTTTTATTTCTTAATATTCACCATACATCCATACAGTCTAATATTCAATAAAAGTATTTAGTGATTGACAATTGGATATCTTTTCAGATGTTAGAATTCAGAGTTCACTTTTATGGCAATTATACAGTAGTGTGTCTATACACAATTTAGTGTTATCAACATCAACATTAAAAAATTTGAAAGTCTGTCATGTATAAAGTTCTGAACAATGTTCTGCTTATACTGAGAAAAAAAGACATGGTGTTCCTATTCGAATGCTATATAGAGGCATGGTCTTTGAAAGTCTCAGGACTCAGATTCTTGCTTCTTTGTCAGAAAGAATACTGAGAATTTCTCAAGTTCTTGTGGTTTTAATTTGATCTGGGCAGACATCTAGAGTTGATAGGTGTGTTAATCTTGGACTTGAATTAATTTCACTGAAGAAGAGGGAAGCTGTAAGTGAAAATTTTAGGAATCTTGCCATATGGGCTTGAAAGAATTGGAAGGGAATCCATGAACTTGGAAGGGAACAATGGATTGGTTGAGGCATTGATTTTGAACCCAGATCCCAACTTGATCTGCATTGCTCTGACCTAGGAGAAAGTTAACAGTATGCAATTGTGACCATTTTTATCTTCTTTGCCTTTCTTCATGGAGAAGCTGAATTTTACTGTTTGCCTATACATATTAGCATTTCCTTGTGTTTCACATTTTTTCCTTTCTACTTCATCCAGAAATGACAATTTTGAGTTCCCTGTCTATGCTATTTAAATTATTTGCCACCCAACTTCATCTGTTTTTTCAGCCAAGTTGGATTGGGGACCAAGGGAGGAAGACATGAAAAAAAATCAGAGGTAGAAAAAAGACAGATAGAGAAATAGAGAAATATAGAGAGATAGGCTTTGATAGATGTAGAGAGATCGAAAGACAGAGACAGAGAGCAACAAAGAGGCTGTGGTACAGAGACACAGAGATAGAAAAACAAAGATGGATAAAGGCAGGGAGGCAGAGACAGTGAGGCAGACAGAGAGGTATAGAAACACACACAGACATAAAGGCAAAGTGATAAAAACAATGAGATAGAGATAGAGAAGCATAAAAACACACAGAGAGACACAGACAAAAGACCAGAGAGAGAGAGAAAGAGAGAAAGAGAAGATACACACAAAGAGAGCAAATATAGGTATTCATTTCCATACATTTTGCAAGGTTGCCAGACAAGGTAGGCTTTATAAAGATACTAGAAATCAAGATATATCTAGTCCAGATAGCCAAATTGTAGGGTTGAGAAAAACCAATATGACTGCTTTCAAAAAGAGGTTTGACTTAGAGGGAGGGAGAACCTTGACTTCCCATATACTCATTGGCTTCCTTTAAAAAATTATCTCTTCCCCACCCAAAAACAGGCATTTTTACTATCCCAGAAGATAAGGAAAAATGATTGGATCTGGAATAAAATGTCATAAGTTTGAATCCTGGCTCTGATGTTTACTATCTATGTGATCTGGGACAAATCAAATGACCCCTTTAGGTCGCAGTTTCCTCAGAGAGGGTAAACTAGATTATCTCAAAAAATTGTTTCCATTCTACATGTAATATATATATATATATATATATATATATATATATAATATTATATAATATAGAATTCTAGAATATATCTTAATAATATATATGTATATAATACCATAAGAAGTGGTTAATTATAGCTATACTATCAGGGAAAGCAGTTCTGAGAATGTGGCATTTTATCTGCATTTGAAGGATAGAAAGGATTTTTTTTTATTTTTAACATTTTATTTGTTTTCCAATTATATACAATAATAATATGTACCTATCACTTTTTGCAAGGCTCTGAATTCTACAATTTCCCCCATCCCTTCCTTCCCCCACAGAAGGCTGTCTGACAGTCTCTACATTGTTTTCATGTAATACATTGATTTAAATTGAATATTATAAGAGTAAGCATAAGAATAAACATAACCTCTCCCCAAGAAGATGGGAAACCTCAAGAATAAAGAGAGAGAGAGAGAGAAAAAAAAATGTACTTTAGTCTGTGTTCAGATTTCAATGGCTCTTTCTCTGGGGTGAGTTGCTTTCTTTATCATAAGTTGCTTTCTTTATCTTTATCTTTTTCCCTCAGTTGCTATTACTAGATGCACTTCCACTCTATTTCACCCCATTCTCATTTATTCTATTCTCTCTCCTTTCATCCTGGCCCTGTTCAAAAGTGTGTTGCATCTGAGTACCCTCTCCCTCGATCTTCCCTCTCTTCTATCACCTATTCCCCCCTTCCCTCCCCCCCATTCCTCCTCATCCTGTCCCTTTCCTCTCATCCTTCTCTAGGGAAAGACAGATTTCCTCACCCTATTAAGTGTGTATGTCATTTCCTCCCTGAGCCATTTCCAATGAGAATGAAGGCTCACTCATTCCCCCTTGCCTGCCCCCCTCCCCTCCATTGAAAAAACTTTTTCTTGACTCTTATGTGAAATTTTTCAGCTTCTTCTTCATCTCCTTTTCCTTCCTCCCAGTACTTTCCCCATCTCCAATTGACTCCATTCATTTACCACATCATACCATTATATTCCACTCCAGGAAGGAGTTTTAATAGGTGAATATGTAAGTTAGCATTCCATATAGGGGAAAAGGGAAAATCAGGACCTTAAAGACCATTGCTTTTTAAAATTCTACTGCTAATGATAATTGGGCTTCAAGGAAGTATGCTTTGATTTCCAATGCATGCTTTTTATATCAGTGAATGAATTTCCATATTTTACTTTGCTCTGAAAAGGGGACTTGGTCTCAAAAACTCACTGACATTGGAGTCAGAGGACTTTGCCTCTAATCTCACTTCTGTCATTGTATTGTATGACCTTGAATTAGCTGCTAAACTTCTTTTGGTTGTAGCTTCTTCTGTAAAATGGGGAGATTGGAGTAGATGGCCTCTGTGGTCCCTTCTCAGCTTCCTTAAGAGTTAAACTGTAGCAACAAAGAATGATAGCATATACTATCTTTAAGATCATACATTCAAATCCCCTTACTTCACAAATAAAGAAATTGAGGTCCAAAACAGGCACTATTATAGATCACAAATATAGTAATTGTCAGAAGAGAGGTTTGTTCAGATTCTTTGACTCCAAATCCTCTCCTGATGAATGGTGTTTGGTACCGGACAGTAGATCCAGCAGTTGAGAACTATTTGTATTTGACTTTAGAAGTGATTTTCTAAGTTTTCAGTTGACTATCAATTTATCTCCAAATTAATTTTTATTATCATTAAAACAGGATTGCATTCCCTGATGGATCAATTTTATGGAACTGATCTGAGACAGATGCTATGAAGAGATTGTATGAAATTAAAAATTGATACAAAGTGAGTGATCAACCTGTAAACGATTTAGAGATGACTGCTCATCTTGTAAAAGGGGACTTGACTAGAATATTTCTTAGCTTAAATTCTTTTTCACAGACTTGCAGAAAAGATTATATGTCTTTCATTCAGGAACTAACCAAATTATGTTTAGAGAGGCATCATAATATCTACTGACTACTAATTGTTTTTCCTCATCAACTCTGGAATGCAATTATAATAATTGGGTAAAATATCACTTTAGGGCTTATATCTTATCTCAATTGTTTCTCACAATTATACTTAAAGGTAAATGTTATAATTAGTTCCATTTTACATATAAGATAACTGAGATTCTAAGAGATTAAATTATATACCTGGTAGTAAGTATCAATGTAGGATCTGAACCCAGAACTTCCTAACAGTAAATCCAATCTTTTTTTTTCACTATAACATGCTAAGAGTCAATAGAAGAGACATTAACTTGAATAAAATCGCAGATCTTTGAAGTATTGATCAGTTCATTTGTTCCATGATGTTAGTATATTTTTGCTTGGTATTATCATGACATTATTTTAAATACAATGCTTTCACTTGATTTATGAACTAAAAGATATAAGATGAGAAGACAATATATCTACCACTTGCTTAAAAGCTGGGCAAGAATCTCAGTTTTTTGTATCTGTGAAATAATACTTAAATATTCATGAGGCTATTTTGACAGTTAAATGAAGTTATTTGCAAGCATAAAGTGATATGTTAATGTTATTATTAACTCTTCAATTATTATTATTTTATGATATTTCTAGAGTTATTTGCAAAGTTCTTTATTGTTATTCAGTCATTTCAGTCATGCTGACTCTTCATAATCCAATTTTGGAATTTTTTAGCAAAGATATTGTAATAACTTGTCATTACTTTCTCCAGTCATTATACAGATTGGGAAATTGTAAGCAAGATTAAGTGACTTGTCTAGCACCACACAGGTAATAAGTATCTGAGGCTGAAATTGAATACAGGTCTTTCTGACTCTAGTCCCAACACTTCATTCATGGCACATCCCTCTACCAATCAATTATTAGTTACACAATCTAATAATACAACTAGCAGTTTCTGGAAGACAATAGTTATTTAATGTTCATGGTTAATTATTCAAGTAGACCCAGATAGAAAAGATGACGGGAGTAACTGAGCTCCTCATCACTGAAGATTTCTGTTCAAATAGAACTGAATGACATGTCACAGACAATGTAAAGGAGTGATTGTCAGACTCTGGTCTCAGAACTCCTTTATTCTCTAAAAAGTATCCTTATCCACGGGAGCTTTTGCTTATGTGGTTTATATCTATTGATATTTACTGTGTTGAAATGAAAAACTCTTAAAATTAGTATGAAAACAAATTTGATCTCATGGACTCCCTGATCAAATTTTGAGAACTGCTAGTATAGAAAGAGGGCACTTGCTTTGTATAGGGGATATTTCTTTCTTTCTTTTCTTTAAATTATTTTTATTTCTAGTTCCAAATTCTCTTATCCCTGCACTCATCATCCATACTTTGAAAAGAAAAAAATCATAATATTCATCTTACAAATGAAGTCATGAGAAAAATTTCCATATTAACCAGGTCGCAAACAAAAACCTAAAATGAAGCCAAAAAAATAAATACAGAAAAAAATGCTTCAGTTTGCAATCAGAGTTCAACAATTCTCTCTCTGGAAGCATTTTCCATCATGAATCCTTTGGAATTGTGGATCATTGTATTGAAAAGAGTAGCTAGGCATTCACTGTTTATTATTATTACAATATTACTGTTACTGTGCATAATATTCTTCTAGATTTGCTTACTCCATTTTGCATTAATTCATCAAGTATTTTGGGAAGAAGTTTTGACTGAGATATTTCTAAGGAATTTCCCACCTTAGATTCCCTGATTCTATGATGATTTGGAATTCTTTTCAGGCAAAATCATGAAGGCAGTATGAGAGAGTGGAAAGAGCCCATATATGTAGAAATTGAAGACTTGAGTTTGAACCTGGCCTCTAATAAATTGATACATAATGTAATATATACACAGATACATCCATCCATATATATATATATATATATATATATATAGATAGATAGATAGATAGATAGATATAGATATATAGATATATATATTTCATATATCCAAACATATAATGGAGTTTTTTGTTGTATCTTACTTTTTGTCATCCCCATTTTGGGCTTTCTTGACAAAGATTCTGAAATGGTTGGTCATTTTCTTCTGCATCTTTTTACAGATGAGGAAACTGAGGCAAATAGGGTTAAGTTTTTTTTTCCAGAGTTGCATAGTTTGTAAATTTATGAGGATGAATTTGAACTCAGGGAGATGAGTCTTAATAACTCCAGGTCCAGTACCCCATCCACTGTGCCACCTAGCTTCCTCATCAATGGAGTATGTGGCAAATATTTATTGCATATATGAATGAATGAATGAAAGTTCCTATTCACCTGACTGAATGGAAAAAATGAGAAGTGATGTTGAGGGGAACAGGACACTTACAGGATAAAGGAGTCTATTAAAAAAAGAATAAATTAATGTGTGATTTTGGGAGGGAATAAAACTGAGGGAAATACTTTTATTATATAATAAAGTTATAGAGTATTCACTTTCTTAGCATCTACTCTATATAAATATAGAATACAACATTCAGAGAAAGTCTGAATATGCATATTATGTATAATTTTGGACACTAAATTCTAAGGAAATTGGAAAGTGATCATCCTCATAAATATATAAGCAATCATAATTCGTCATTTAAATGATCAGAATTCTAATTGATTTTTTTAAAAAAACTCCTGCCACAAGACATTAGAGTTTAGAGATGTTGGGGGTGAGAGATGGTCACTAGCATTGCAAATTGCCATTTGAATTAGGAAAACATCATTTTAGCATCTATAGCACAATTTGGTACAAATGTAGTGCCCAGGAAGCTTTTATTTTTTATTTTTAACAACTCTGATGATTTTAAGCTTTTTATCTCTTTTTCATATATATGGTCAAGATTTTAGTATTCCAACCACATTGTCCAGGTTTATATTTTATGTTGTTCTATCAACATAATAAAAGAGTCATCAACTTATTTATGATTTCCACCGAAACATCAGTGTGATAAGAGGAAAAAGCAAAGCAAGAAAAAAAAAGAATGACTGTGCGTCCATCCTCAAGGAATTTAAGCTAGACTTGACAGCTATATTCTGAGATGATAATCTGACATTATGGAGTGATGGTGAGTCTTCGACTAGACATAAGAGGTCAAGCTTTTTAAAGTCAGCTCTGTCATTTATGTTGTGACTATGTTACTATGCTGTGATCTTGGGGCACTTCATTGTAAATTTTAAGGGTCTGTAAGATCATAGGAATTTGAGAATGGGAAGTGGCCCTAGAAGCCATCTAGTTCAATCCATGCAAAAAAAAACCCATTTACTTTCTGGCAAAGGGGAGGGAACCTTTAGAGGCAACCTATTCCATTTTGGAATGATTGGAATTCTTAAGTATCTTTTTCCCTGATCTCAAGGATAAACTAATCTCTGAAACTTTCACCAATTGTTGGCTCCTGGTCGTGCTGTTCTGGAACCAAGTAGAACACATCCATTATAATTGTTGTTCATTCATTTCATTTGTGTTCAACTCTTCTTGACTCCATCTGAGGTTTTCTTGACAAAGACACTGAAGTGCTTTGTCATTTTCCCCTCCAGTTCATTTTAAGGAAGAAGAAACTGAAGCAAACATGGTTAGGTGAGTTGCCCAGGATCACACAACTAGTTGATGTCTTACGACAGATTTGAATTCAGGAAGATGAGTCTTCCTGTCTCCACTTCTGGTAATCTATCCACTATGCCATCTAGCTGTCAAATCCATATGATAGTCTTTGAGAAACCTGAAGATAGCTCTTAGATTGTCTCTGAATCTTCCCTGCTTCATGATAAATGTTCCCTGTTTCCTCTTCAAATCCTCATATGCCATTGACTCAGGACCCTTCTTCATCCTGGTGGGCTATTATTGGATAATTTCTCCCTTCCCAATGTCCTTCTTGGTTTGTGGTGCCTAGGAATGCTGACAAGTTATTTGGAATTGATGGTTACCTTTCAACTCCCAACTCCATTTCATCATTTTATGAACATCATTTGGGAAAGGGTCTGGGTGGGTCCATCTCTCTGTTTATTTAACCTTGGTTAAGCTTTTCTCCTATCTATAACTGCTAGATGCTTCCCTCCCCTTCACCCTCTAAAGCAGTATTATGAATTCTGTGACCTAGATTAAATTATAGTTGTTGTCACTAATTGCCAACCTTTCACAGCAGTACAAATTATATTTATGGACTGATCAATCCTTGCCATTTTCCTTATGCCAAAGGGACTTTTAGTGATTATAACGTTATTAACTATATGACTTCTGGTTGTATTAGGACTCTTCAGTTTACCTTGTAGTATGCATCTCAGACACATGGCGCTTTGGGTTTTTCCATTAGTATTTTCCAATTAGAGACTAGGAATGTCAAACTTTAACTGGGGTCAGGCCCCTTTAAGAAAAAGTTAATAAATCCCCTTTATACAGTATTTTAAGGTGTACAAAACATTTTGTATATATTATCAGGAATTCTTAGTGATTCTTCTGCCTCTAATTTTATCCATGTAGTTCTCTATTTGCATTATGGACTCAGTTTGTTAAAGTGGATAGGATGTTGGGCATAGACTTAGGAAGTCCTAGGTAAAGACTTTTTCAAGACAGTATAATTTCTACTCCCTATATTCTGTTTCTTACCATTATATAAAGCCCTAAAAATGATGACTATACTCTATGGTAAGTATTTTGGAAGAACCGGGCACAAAGGATGGGTAAGTATAAATGAGTTTCACTTTGCTTCAATAGACAGTCCTGAATTGAAGAGATCATATATCCATTTAAATGTTTAAGGTGTGGGTTTTTTTTTTCGTTTTCTCTTTTTAGCATTTAGGCCCACATTTGTACTGTTTATAAAAGTATTTCTGGACTTCTCTGAATTTCCATTTTCTCATCTGTAAAACAGGAAAAACAACTCCTTCTTATAGATCTCCTACAAGTTGTAGTGCTACGCAGTGAAATGTAGTATATAAAAATGTTTTGAAAAGTTGAGAGTATATTTGAGAAACATTTCTTTTCCAAAGATCTCAAAACATTTTTCAAGGGAGACAGATTTGAGTTAGGAAGGAGTGCTAGATTTGGAATCAGAGGATAGAAGTTCAAATTCTGTCATTTACTTTCTTTTTGACCTTGAATTAGTCAATTCAAATCCCTGGATCTCAATTCCTCTTCTTAAATTTTGGGCTCAATGATCGTGGTCCTTTTTTTTATTCCTCTTGAAACTGTGTGTTTATTCTTTGTCTACAAGTTTGTCCAAATATGCATCTTACTTCTAGAGTTCTCATTGTGTATAATTCTTTTTTTAAATATTATTCCTTTTTTTCAATTACATGTAAAGATTATTTTCGATATTTATCTTTTTGTAAGGTTTTTCAGTTCAACATTTTCCTACCTCCTTCCTTTTCCCCATTCCCACCCTATGATAATGAGTAATATGATATGTTATACATGAACAACAATGTTTAACATATTTCCATATTAGTCATGTTGTGAAAGAAGAATCAGAACTAAAGGGGAAAAATCATGAAAAAGAATTAAAAAACCTAAAACAGGTTTTAAAAAAGTGAAAATGGTATGCTTTGGTCTGCATTCAAATTCCACAGTATTTTCTCTGAATAGTTTTTCCACTCCATGTCTTTTAGACGTCCTTTAACTGCTAAGAGGAACTAAGTCCATCTTAGTTTATCCTCATACAATGTTGTATTAAGGTATACAATGTTCTGCTGGTTCTCCTCACTTCACTTAGCATCAGTTCATGTAAGTCTTTCCTTGCTTTTCTGAAGTCTCTCCACTCATGATTATAGAATAATAGTACTCCACCTTATTCATATACCACAATTTTTTTCAGTCATTCCCCAATTGATTGGTATCCCCTTGATTTCCAATTTTTTGCCACTACCAAAAGAGCCACTATAAATATTTTTGTACATGTGAATCTTTTCCCATTCTTTATGATCTATTTTTATGGCTCTATAAGCATCATTTGGGAAAGGTCTGAATGGATTGATCTCTGTGTATATTTAACTTTTCTTAAACTCCTCTGCTGTCTATAATTTCTAAATGCCTCCCTTCCATTCACCCCTCTGAAGCAGTATTATGAATTTTGTGACCTAGAAAATTACGTCTGTCCTATCTGGGCTATAGTTAGCCTGGGAGAATATGATTAAATTATAGATCTAGCAGTGGTATTGCTGAATCAAAAAGCATGAACAATTTTATTGCCTTTTGGGTAAAGTTCCAAATTGCTCACCAAAATGGATGGATTAGTTCACAACTTCACCAACAGTGTGTCCCAGTTTTACCACAACCCCTCCAACATTTACCATTTTCCTTTTTTGTCATTTTAGTCAATCTGATAAGTGTGAGGTGGTACCTTGGAGCCATAATATCCTACTTTGAGGGTAAAGCCATGTATTTCTTGGAGAAAAAAGTGGATGGTTACTGAGCAGCAACCTAATTGGAGAACAAATATTAGCAAGATACTGTTACAGTATCTGTCCAATGAGAAGGGGTTTGCTTGTTCGTAATCCCATAATATGTTTAATTTCCATGCGAATTTTTAGAACATAACATAGTGGCTGGCACATAGAAGGTATTTAATAAATGCCATTTGCCTGACTAGTCAGATAGGTGGTATGGTGAATAGAGCATGGGCTTGGAGCTGGGAAAACTCCTCTTCTTGAATTCAAATCTTACCCTCATCACTTAACTAATTGTTTAGTAACTTAACCCTGTTTGTCTCAGTTTCCTTGTCTTTAAAATGAATTGGAGAAGGGAATGACAAACCACTTTGGTATCTTTGTCTAGAAAACCCCCAAAGGCATCATGAAAAGTCAAACACAACTGAAAAATAACCAAATAGAAAAGCTGACTGACTGACTAAATAACAGTTATTACCATGACTCTTGGAGAGATTGTGTGGGAATCAATGGGAGAGGGAGAATCACTTAAATGATCAAATAGGTTTTTCTTTTCCATGTGAGGTGATATAATATGCTTCCAATTGCTCTATGTTTTTATATTTGATATCCTTTAAGTCTTTTGTGACCTTTTCACTTTCTTTGAAGTAAAATAAACTGTCAGAAATCCAATACTAATATTGTACATTGTGTTCCTGTGTCAGAAATGATACTTTGTTACCATTTTACTCACATTGCGGGGACCACTTCTAGGTTCATAATGGAAGTCCCTGAAGTAAAATGTCTAAGTTAGGGCAACAGGATGAACCTTTGTGGTCAGCCCTCAGGATTAAATTGGGTCAGTTCCAGTTCAGAGGCTTTGGATTCAGTGATAAGGGAAGACTCTAGGCACCATGATGATGATGGAGGCAGTACAGTTAGAAATGCTAATGATGTAAAAACAAAAGACACCAATGAAACTTTAAAAAGTTTTTTTTGGTATTTTTGCAAGGCAATGGGGTTAAGTGACTTGCCCAAGGTCACTCAGCTAATAATTACTCAGGTAATTATTAAGTGTTTGAGGAGGATTTAAACTCAAATACTCCTGACTCCTGGGCTGGTGCTCTATCCATTGTTCCACCTAGCTGCCCCAAAGTTTTTTTTAAAAAGATTAAGAGGGAGATTCAAATATAAAGATGTCATTGAAAAGTTTATCTCATTTCATATATATATATATATTATATATATGTATATATAATATATATATATATATATATTGCTTACATGCTAAAGGTACAGAGAACTACATATTAAATTCACTTCTTACATACATAGTGGACTTCCTCTATCTATCTTCCTCTATCCCAGCTCTTCATCTTGAACCTCACTCTAGTTCTGGAAATAACATTGGAAGTACCTTATATCCTTGTGGTCTCTTCTTCTTCTATTGGGTTGCCTCCTCCTAGAACCTCCATTTTAAAGAGAGCCTCCAAGATAGCTATGTCTTGTTCCTCTCTGGTCACTCTGGACTTTCTCTATCCTAGTCCCTACACTAATTAGAAAGGATAAAGAAAACTGAGGTTATGGTTTTTGTCATAGAGATGGAAGCTGAGAAAGTACCAGGATAAGAAAAAATCTAGAGAAGGTAAAAGGAAGACTGAAACAGGTGCCAGTGAAATTTATAAGAACTTTCAAAAGGGTTTGAAATTTGAAAAGAGTTTAGTGTTTTTGAAAAACTCAAATAGAAACAGAACCTAAAATAATATCTTTTGTTGTTTTTTTTATTTTTTGTTAAATATTTCCAAAATGCACTTTAATTTGGATCTGCTGCATGTAGCCTGGGTTTTTCTTTTCTTTTTTTTTAAATTTCTTTTTTATTCTCATTTTGTACAAATGTTTTTTTTACATTAATAAAATATTCTTGTTTACAAGTAAATAAAATATCCCTCTTCCCCCATGAATATAGATAGACTTGCTTGGGCGAAAAAAGTAAAGGCGAGAGAAAAAAATTAAAATAAAAAAATAATAGTAATAATTGTAGGTATGGCCAGGTGGCACAATGGACGAAACACCAGCCCTGGAGCCACAAGCACCCAAGTCCATATCCAGCCTCGTAAACCCAACAATCACCCAGCCATGTGACATGCAAGCTCCCCGATCCCCACTGCCCTGCAAAAACCAAAAAGAAGAAAAAAAAAGACCCAAAATAAAATAAAATAGTAATAATAGAAGGGGTGGCTGGGTGGCAGACAGAGCATTGGCCCTTGAGCCAGGAGCACCTGGGTCCAAATCCAGCACCAGACACCCAAAGATCACCCTGCTATGTGGCCCCAGGCAGGTCATCCAGCCCCACTTGCCCTGCACCCTCCCCCAAATAATAATAACAAAAAATGTGCTTGAGTCTTTGTTCCAACACCAACAACTATGTCATGGGTGGATCTCATTCTTTATGATAAGTCCATCACAAAAGTTACTTCCATATTTTTCCACCATTGCCATTGCTGATCGCAACTCCCTCCTTTCTTATTTCTCCACTAGCATGTACTCTATTTTCTCTCTCCTTTCACTCTGATTCTGCTGTAGGGTCATTGACTGGCTCAGCAGACAGATCCCTGGTCCTGGGGCCAAGAAGCCCTGAGCCCCCATACCACCCCTTAGGCCCAGAATCCACCTGGCCCGATGGTCCCAGACAGGCCATCCAATCCCAGCCCCTTGCAATAAGTAAAAAAGAAAATGTGTTATATCTGACCACTCTCCCCCCATAGTCCATCCTCTCCTCCATCACTCACATCCCCACCCCTTCCCCCTGCTCCCCACTCCTTCTTACTCCAGATGTCTATACCCCATTGAGTATATATGCTGTTTCCTCTCCTAGCCACCTCTGATGAGAGCAAAGATTCCCTCATTCCCCCTTGCCTCTCCCCTTCCATATCATTGCAATAACTCATTGTAATAAAAAAAATCTTATGTGAAATATCTTGGACTATTCCCCCTCTCCTTTTTCTTTCTCCCATTCCATTTCCCTTTTTTTCCTATTGACTGCATTTTTACACCATATTTTATTTTCAAATTCAGCTTTCTCCTGTGCTTCAACTATAAAAGCTCTCTCTACCTGCTCTATTAACTGAGAAGGTTCATATGAGTATTATCAGTGTCATTTTTCTATGCAGGAATACATGCAGTTCATCGTCATTAAATCCTTCATATTTCCCCCCTCTCCTCCAATCTCCATGCTTCACCTGAGTCCTGTATCTGAAGATCAAACCTTCTGTTCAGCTCTGACCATTCCAAAAGGAACCTTTGAAATTCCCCTGGTTCATTGAAAATCCATCTTTTTCCCTGGAAGAGGACATTCAGCCTTGCTGGGTAGTTCATTCTTGGCTGCATTCTAAGCTCTTTTGCCTTCTGGTATATATACATTCCAAGCCCTATGAGCTTCCAATGTAGTTGCTGCTAAGTCCTGTGTGATCCTGACTGTGGCTCCACAGTATTTGAACTGTGTCCTTCTGGCTGCTTGTAATATTTTCTCTTTGACTTGGGAGTTCTGAAACTTGGCTATAATATTCCTAGGGGTTGGTGTTTTGGGATCTCTTTCTCGGGGGGATCAGTGGATTCTGTCCATTTCTATTTTGCCCTCTGCTTCTAGAATATCAGGGCAATTTTCCTGTAGTAATTCTTTGAAAATGATGTCAAGGCTCTTTTCCTGATCATGACTTTCAGGTATTCCAATAATTTTTAAATTATCTTTCCTAAGTCTGTTTTCCATATCAGTTGTTTTTTCAATGAGATATTTCACATTTTCTTCTAATTTTTGATTGTTTTGGTTTTGAAGTATTGATTCCTGATTTCTGGTAAATTCATCAGTCTCCCTGAATTCTATTCTTTGTCTGAAGGATTTGTTCTCCTCAGAGAGTTTTCTTATCTCTTTTTCCATCTGGCCAATTTTGCTTTTTAAAGCATTCTTCTCCTCAATAACTTTTTGAACTGTTTTATCCATTTGACCTAAGCTGGTTTTTAGCATGCTATTTTCTTCAGCATTTTTTTTTGGATTTCCTTGACTAAGCTGCTGACTTTATTTTCATGTTTATCCTGCATCTCTCTCCTTTCATTTCCCAGTTTTTCTTCTAACTCCCTTATTTGATTTTCAAAGTCTTTTCTGAGCTCTGTCATAGCCTGAGCCCAATTTCTGTTTTTCTTGGAGTCTTTAGAGGCAGGAGCTTGTGCTTCCTCATCTTCAGACTAAGTATTTTGATCCTTCTTGGGCTCATTTGCAAAATATTTCTCAATAGTCTTCCTTTTGTTTCTCTGCTTGCTCATTTTCCCAGCCTAAGCCTGTTTTGGGGGGTGCTTCCTGAGCTTTTGGGACACTCCCACAAGGGTCTCAGCATGTGAGGTTCTTTCCTCCCTCCTGGTCTGTGAATGACCATAAGCACCCCCCTCTGCCAAGGAGCTGAGGTGGGGGGGGGGGCCTGCTGTTCTATGGGGGGGCCTAGACTGGGATCAGGATCTGAATGTGGTCAGAGCCCCAGAGTCCTGTTCCAGGGGCAGAGGACGGGGCTCACAGTCTCTCTTCACTCCCCTCCCTCAGCTCAATGGCCTCATGCCCTGTGGGCTCCTGCTTATTGGCTCCACCTGCTTCTGTTTCCTGGTCTGGGTGAAAGACCAAGCTGCTGGCTGTGTGCCCTGAGGGCTGGGCTCCACTTGCTAGCTCTGGCAGAGGTCCCCAGCTGTTCCCCCACTTTGTGCCCAGTGCTCCTCGGGGTGCAGCTCAGGAGACTCCCCCACTGCTGTGAGCTGTGACTCCCAGCACCCTGGGGCTGCCTCCGGGAGGCTGAAGTTCTTTCACTCTGGCAGGCCACCGCTCTGGCAGGCCGCCTCTCCGATCTCGGGGAGCAGAGCCTTTTTGTTCTTTTCCAGGTTACCTTGAGTGGGAGAACTGCCTCACTGGGTCCCTTTGTGGGTTCTGTCTCTCAAAAGTTTAGTTAGAGTCCTTAGCTGGTGAGTTTTATCAGAGAGCTCCTAAGACTGGATCCCTTCTTGTCGCCATCTTGGCTCCACCCCTGGGTTTTTCTTTTCTATTCCAGACGCTGCCTAAGATTTGATCACTAAGGGAGATTTCTCTAACAAGGCAAGTTTATATAACAAGATCAGGGAATTTAGAGCTTGGGAAAAGCAGGGTGCTATCATTCTGAACATTAAGTTTAAGGCTGGGGGCGGCTAGGTGGCGTAGTGGATAAAGCACTGGCCTTGGAGTCAGGAGTACCTGAGTTCAAATGCAGCCTCAGACACTTAATAATTACCTAGCTGTGTGGCCTTGGGCAAGCCACTTAACCCCATTTGCCTTGCAAAAAAAAAAAAGTTTAAGGCTTATATAATTGAAATCTGATGACTGAGGGAAAAAGACCACTTTATACTATGGCAACTGCTTGGAGCAGATAGAAGGCATGGTGAGTGCATAGAGAGATGAATTTAGGAAGATCTGAATTCATATATAACTTCAGACACTTATTAGCTTTTGTGACCTGGGCCTGTCTCAGTTTCTTATCTATAAAATCTCTATTTTAACAGATAATTCTAGCATTTCCCTCTCTCGTTATTGTAGGAATAAAATGGGATAATATTTAAAAAGCACTTGGAAAAGTACTTGCAGTACTATATAAACAAAATTTTATTGCTATTATTATCGCTTGGTTATAGTCATTTAAGCAGTGATGAGCATATTTAAATTATTTTTTCTTTAATATTTCAAGAAATTTCTATCTCATTTCTTCATACAGAGTACTATAATAGGTAAAGTAATGGATTTAAAATCATACAACCTGGATTTAAATCTAGCCTTTGACACTTAGTATTTCTAGGACCTGGGACAGTCATTTCACGTCCTTTACTCTCAGTTCTTCCATCTGCAAAATGTAAGGGAGGGACAGTTAAATGATGCAATGGATAGAGCATCAGACCTGGAGTCAGTAAGCCTCATCTTCCTGGGCTAAAATATGGCATTAACTGTGTGACCCTGGGCAAGTCACTTAACCCTGTTTGCCTCAGTTTCCTTATTTGTAAAATGAGCTGAAGAAGGAAATGGCAAACAACTGTGGGATTTTTTGCCAAGAACACTCCACATGGAGTTATATATGGAGTTGAGAATGACTGAAATGACATTATTAATCAAATGAATTTGTTCTTCTTGATCCCAGAATGCACAAGGAACAACAATTGATGAAATATGCAAAGGGGTCACAATTGAAATAATTGAACAATAATAAAAACAAACATATACAGACATATATTATATATCATATATATGTTATATATGTCCACTCACACACACATATACATTGGACCTATACTTAGGATGATAGGATCAAAAATTTGGAGCTCAAAACTTCTTTACAAAATTTAACATTTATATAATGCTTAAAGATTTGCAAAGCACAATATGAATGTCAACTCATTCATTTTATCTTCAATAACCTAGGGAGGCAGGTGATATTATATCCTCTTTTTATTGAGTATTGAGGTTAAGTGATTTGTCTGTGATTACACAGTTAAGTGTCTGAGAACACTTGAACTCAGGCTTTCTTCATAACAGGCCCAGCACTCCTATGCACTGTGCTACCTACCTGCCTTCATAAGATGTTTTCTCATTTTCTTCCTTGTTGATGCTAAATCATTATATAAATTTGTATAGAGTGGTGATTATTAAGCACTTGGAAAGCACTTTATAACATTATAACATAAGCGATTGTATTAGGGAAGGTTCTTAGTGGAAGAACACACTTTTAGAAAGCTACATTAACTTCTATACTGCAAGAACTTTGATGAATTTCATTAGATCTTTTAATGTTGATATCAAGTAAAAGTTTCTGATTTTTAAAATTCAAGAGGTAGCTAAACTGAAAACATGATGCCCCTGAGGAAATTAGTTTATTATTAGACTTTAACAAACTCCCCCTTTTTGTTAGTAAGACTTTGACAGTTTAATACCTGACTAGGTCATATTAATTGCATTAGGTCTCAAAGGACTTAGATCATCAATGTTAAATTGAAAAGGCACAATGATTTCTTTTTAGCCTAATTGACCTAGAGTGGCCCTGACAATAATAGAAAGTATCTTCAGGAGTATTTATTATCTGAAATAAGTAGCGAATGGGGGAGATGGAACAGAGGTGTAAGTGAAATAAAAAAGGTCAACCCTCTAATCTAAGGAGAACCAAGACCTGCTTTCTCAGAAAGCAATAACCCCTTTATAGGTGGTGAGCTTCTTTATTTATTGATTTTGGAATGGCAGTGGAAACCTCATTACTGTCTTATCACAAGCTAGTTAATTTCTCCTTGCTCCTTTTGTCACATGCCTTGGCATTACAAAGAAATTAAAGATTTTTTTCCAGTGTGCTTTGTTGCATGAGCAACACCTACTCCATGCAGGTGATACTAGTTTTTCCTTAAAATGTAATGAAATGATACTGAATATTTAATTGCTTCATGGCCTTAAGGCTTAAAGCATTTTCAACCCTTCCTGGTCTTTCACATGATAGTTTGGGGTGCCTCAGTCTCGACACATGCTCCTTCCTTTGGCAAAGAAAGAAACTGGGGAGTTTTTGCCCAAATGAATCATTGCTATATACAATGTCATCCCTTCCACATGAAGGGGGTAAGGAAGTTTAGTGCCCCACACCTACCCTTGCAGCCTGAAAAATACATGTAACATTTTTTGGCCATCCCTTACTATCAGAGAATTTGGAATTATTATAGTACTAAAAGATAAAATGTGTTAATATTATACAATACTATACATAACTTTTATGCATTTTTGAGTTTCTAAACATTTTCTCTGTCATCTACTGGTCTTCCTGTATTGACTGCAGTTTCAGTAACCCCCCCCCCCCATTTCCATTTAATGTCTTATGCTGATCCAATATAAATTTAAATTGCAATAGGGAAAGAAACATGTGGAACAGATAACTTGTATACTCTTGCTGCAAGTCCTTTCTGTGGTTAAGAAAGCCTCCTTTTCTTAATTGCAAGTATCGTGTTTTGTTCCAATCTGGCACTTGAACTCAGTCTGGTCTGGCTTATATATGACATACCTGGTCTGTTATATGAGTTTTTTTGGGATTATTTAATTGATATGTGAAGACAAAGGGAAAAAATTAGTGCCTTTTCATCAGGTGTTTAGATGTGGTTGTGACAAATTCTGAATAAATGGAGAAGGAATAGGCATTTATATAGTGCTTATTATGGGCCAAACTCCTGTGCTTAGGTCTTTACAAATATTATCTTATTTGATCCTTTCAACAACTCTGAGAGGTAAGTGATATTATTATTATTCTCATTTTATAGTTGAGGTAACTGAAACAAACAGAGGATAA
This sequence comes from Macrotis lagotis, assembly GCF_037893015.1. Taxonomy (NCBI): domain Eukaryota; kingdom Metazoa; phylum Chordata; class Mammalia; order Peramelemorphia; family Peramelidae; genus Macrotis; species Macrotis lagotis. The sequence continues at coordinate 64,036,366 of NC_133662.1, forward strand.
GTGACTTAGACAGGATCCCACAGAAGATAGCTGTCTAAGGCTGAATTTGAACTGTTTTCTTGTCTATAAACACTGTGCCACCTCCTTGCCCCAATGAAGAGGGTTAACTGAAAGCTTAAAATGTTGCAAAGATAATAGGTTGATTTGAGCAAGAATTTTCTGACAGAAAGAAGTTTGTAAATATTTTTATAAAAAAAAAACTGAGGGAGGCTATGACCTTCTCCAGAGGATTATAAAAATAGTAGAACTTTAAATTGTTGTTTGTTAAGTCATTTTTCCAGTCCTGTCTGACTCTACTCAATCCCATTTGGGGTTTTTCTTGGCAAAGACACTGGAATGGCCTTGCCATTTCCTTCTCCAGTTCATTTCTACAGATAAGGAAATAGAGGCAAATAAGTTAAGGGACTTATTCAGGTTCACATAGCTCATAAGTGTTCTAAGTCATAACTGAATTCATATCTTGCTGCAATTCCTTTCTGTGGTTAAGACAGCCTTTTTTTCTTATTTGCAAGTATCTTGTCCTGGCACTCAAATCACTGTACTGTCTAGCTGCTCCCAAAGAAATAATTGGTTCATTCCAATTTGATTCTCTCTCAGGTTACTCCCACAGTAAAAAAAAAAAAAGTTGAATGATTTGTTCATTCACAGTCAGTATTTCAGAAGTACAACTTGAATCCAGTTACTACTGATTCTGATGTTGACTCTCTATCCATTGCACCTGGTTGCCTTTCAAAACATATAAGGACATTCATTTTGTACTCATAAAAATTGGGAATCAAATAGACTGTGATTTGATTAAGGTTGCTCATATGTTGAGATTGATATCAAGATTAAAATCACAGTCACTTGATTCTGTCCCTTAGTCTTTCCATTATATCATAAAGTCTTCCATAGACAGTAATCAAGTCCTAATTCCTTCATTTTTCAGGTGAGGTAAAGACCCAAGTAACTGAGAGCTAACTAGTGTCAGAACAGGACAAAAACAAAAGATTTCCAATCCATTATTGTTTTCATTGAAGTTTAACAACTCAAAAGGCAATTCAATGAAAGCAAATGCTATGTTAGTTAGAGTACATAGCCTATGCCTCAAATTTCCCTTATCTTAAATGATACTGAGTTGGATTTGGGGGTTTGACACTGTAGGAAGAGTATTGATAAATTGCACAGTTTCTAAAAGGGATAAAAAGCATAGTAAAAGACTTTTAGTCCATGCTGTTGGAGGACTGGTGGAAGGTGCTATAAAAATATAGGCTAGAGGTGAGAATGATGGGGTGGGGCATGATAGTTATCTTTAAACATCTGAAAGGCTGTCAAATGGAAGGAAGATTAGATTTTTGCCTCTTGGCCCCAGAGGAAAGAACTAGGAGAAATGGGTGGAAATTGAAAATATGTAAATTTGGTTGAATATATGGAAAAAACTTCCCAACATTTAGAGGGGTTCAAAAGTAGAGAGAGAGAAATGATTATTTCTCTCCTTTATTAATAGCCAATTATTAATTGATATTAAGAATTTTCCCTTATCTTCTCATTCAGAAATCAGCTCCTTGTAGGTCATTCAGCCAGCATATGAAGGACATTGCCAAAAGATGAGATTGCCCAAACCTTTGGAGTACATTCCTTTTGATCTGGGATAGGACTCCACCCAATTAAAACATCTTACAAGCAATCCAATCTAAATGAGATTTCCACCATAGAAAATAAACCTCTATCTCTCCTTGGAACCTTCCATTAGAATTTAGGGTGATCCAGATTATTAAGGGGAAAACTAACCAGTGAGCTCTGGATAGAGATGGATTCTTCTGCCCAGGTTGTTGGAGGTATCTGAGCTCATGATTAGGTCATGTTCTCTGCAGTAAGAGCTGAAGAATTTTTGTTTATTCTCTTATTAATTATTTACCAACCAGACTTTATTTCTGCCTGTTTTGAATACCCCACTTTTTCCAAGGATTTATTGGTGTCAAAAGGCCTCCATGAGAGTCAGTGGGTTATGAGAGAAAGCCAAATGACCATCTTTTTATTAATTGTTCACTAGTCATAATTCCTAAAATGATCAATTGTCCAGAAACTATGACTCTTGGACTTTTCATTTGTCACAGTGGTATGGGTTGGTTGAAGAGATAGCAAGCTTCCCCTTATTAGATGTCATCAAGCAAAGACTTGATGACTACTTTTAAAGTATGTTGTTGAAGAGAATTCTTGAATGAATGAAAAGCATTCATTTATTATGCACTTGCTTTAAGTGCCAAACAGGTTTTTTAAGTGCTGGAGACACAGATTTAAAAACAGAGCTTTAAATTTCTTGCTCTCAAAGAACTCATACTCTAATTGGAGAAGACAGTTATATTGGTCTAGAAAGCCTCTGAGGTTCTTGCTAAGTCTAAGATGGAGCAGGATGTATTTATATATAAATAAAACAGAATACTTTTTATTTGCCCATTTCAGGCTTATCTTCTACAGTACACTAGAATAGTTGAATGGGTGAAGACTGGTGTTAGTGAAATTAAAACAGGATTCTTAATTCAGTGTCTGTAAACATTCTTTTTTAAAATTGATAACCATGTTTCAATATGTTAGGCTATCTTTGTAATTTCATGTATTTTTATTTTAATAATTTAAAAATATTCTGGGAAGAGATTCATAAACTTCACCAGATTGCCAAAAGGATCTGGAGAACAAAAAAGGTTAGAACCCCTGAATTAGGGTCAGAAATCAATTAGTTTTTATCTGTTTCAAGGCACAGGCTATATTCCAAATCTGATTAACCATCTCATAAATGTAATTGTTTTGCTTCAAGGAGACCTGGAACACTTTAAAGGTGGGTCAATCAGTCATTCATGGATGAGTCAAACACACAGGACCTGTGACCTCCTAGGCCTAAGGGCCCCTTTTTTGATGAGTTTCATTTAGCAAAGCCACTACTACTTGTATTAGGTTGAGAAACAACTCAATTTCTTGAATAAAGGATAAAATTACCTTTATTTTTCTCAGGTTATAAGTTCCTGAGGGAAGGAATTGTGTTGTTTTTCTTTTCAGTATTCCTGGTGGCTAACATGTAACATGTGTTTAATAAATATTTGTTGAATTGAATAGAAACAATAAATATTTATCAAGCACCTGCAATAAAAGTATAAGGCATAATTATTACCCTGGAGGAGCAATAATGTGCTTAGAGAGAACATGAAACAGCTAGAGAACAATAAGGGATAGTATCCAAGAAATCCCCACTTTATGAATGGTTATTTTAAGGAACAGGATGGTACAAGAGAAAGAGGAATGAACTTGGAATCAGAAGAACAATACCAGAATACTAGCTGAGCCATTTACTGGCTATCTGACTATGAGAAAGTCATTTAATTTCTCTGGGTCTTAATTTTTTTTTCATTTTAAAACTTGGAATAATAATATTCAAAAAGCAGCATAGTAATGTGGGAAAAGAGCAGGATTTGAAGTCAGTGGATTTAGGTTCCAATTGTAACTCTGACCCTTGGTATCTATGTGAATTCAGACAAATCTCTTAATCTCTCTGGAGACTCAATTTCCTCACTTTAAAATGAAGGGATTGATGGCAATAGATGATTTTTTTTGTTTATTCCTAGCTTTAAATAGTAATAAAGTTAGGGAATTATCTGCCACACCTTATCTCATTTGTACATAGCAGATTTATATCAATACATATTTGGTGAGTTGAATTACTGGTCCAGAAGTTCCCAGGAAGCAATGATTTGTGGGGAAGGATAATAAGAAAAAGGAGGTAGACTTGAATTGGGCTTTGAAGGACAGAACTTGGATAAAGAGAGGGGAACAGTTAGGGCACTTTAGAATAGGTCAATTGTGTAATAATAGCATATATATATGTATGTATACATACATATATATATATATATATATATATAGAGATATATATATATATATATAATGCTTAGAGATTTGCAAACCCTTTTGTAAATATCATCTCATTTTATCTTCACAGCAATCCTGGAAGTTATATGTCATTTCTCTTTTTTATCCTATTCTTCCTGAGAAGTTTATCTTGCTTCTAATCATTGCCTCACTCAATCCATCATTTGCCTTGTTACTCCTCCCCTTATGTTTCTTATTCTCTTCCCTCCTATTTTCCTAATGACTAAATTAGATTTCTATACCAAATTGAGTGTGTGTGTGTGTGTGTGTGTGTGTGTGTGTGTGTGTGTTCCTGTGTATATATGGGTGTGAGTGTGGGTGTGTATGTGTGTATTCTTTGAGTTAATACATGCTCACCCCCTTATTTTTGTCCTCCAGTATAAAAATTTTTCCTTTCATGCCTCCTTTATATGAGGAATTTTCCTTGCTTAAACCTCTCCCTTCCCCTTCTCCCAGTGCATCTCTCTTTTTCATCTCTACATACTTTCTTTTGGGGATCATTTCAACATAGTTGACTCAAATCTGTGTTTTCTGTCTATAGACTCCTAACTGCCTTAAATACTGATAGTATCAACTTCCCATATAGGATTGTAAATTTGTCCTCAATGATTACTTGTTCATGTTTTTTGATACTTTCTCTAGAGTTTTACATTTAAATGCCAATTTTCTATTCATCTTTGACCTTTTCATCAGGAGTGTTTGGAAATCCTCTATATCATTAAATATTCATTTTCCCTGCTGAAGGATTATATTCAATTTTGATGGATAAGTCAATGTTTATTGTAATCCTGATTCCTTTGCCTTCTGGAATGTAATATTTCAAGCCCTCACTTTCTTTCTTTCTTTTTTATTTTTTTGGGGTTTTGCAAGGCAAATGCGGTTAAGTGGCTTGCCCAAGGCCACACAGCTAGGTAATTATTAAGTGTCTGGGACCGAATTTGAACCCAGGTACTCCTGACTCCAGGGCTGGTGCTTTATCCACTGTGCCACCTAGCCGCCCCCGCCCTCACTTTCTTTAAATGGAAACTGCTACATCCTGTGTGATACTGATTGTGGCTCCACAATATTTGAATTATTTCTGACTGCTTCCAACAATTTCTCCTTGAACTGGGAACTCTGGAATTTGGCTATATTATTCTTTCAAGTTTTCATTATGAAATCTCTTTCAGAAGTAGATCAGTGGATTCTTTCAATTTCTATTTTGCCCTTTGGTTCTAGATTAGGTGTCTTCATGGCTCTAGGTCTAGTGTAAATAACTATTTTGTAATTAAGTATAAGATAGTTTAGGAAGTAAGTCCCCAGTGCTTGTGCTGGTGGAAGTAACAATTGCTTATTGTATAAAGTGAAGCTTAAACTGTTTCTTGAAGACACTTAAGAGAGATTCTGTGAGGTAGAGGTGAGGAAAGAGTGCGGGCGTGGCATGGAGTTGGCCAGTCCAAAGACATCGAGATGGGAGATAGAGAACAGAAAAAAAGGTCAGTTTGACTGAATCACAAAATATGGAAGAGTAATGAATCTGGAAATATAGGTTGTAGCCAGATTTTGAAAGGCTCTACAAACTAAACAGAAGAGCATGTATTTTGTTCTAGATGCATTGTGGATCCACCTGAAGTTTAGTAGGCAAATGACATGGTCAGCTTCTTGCTTAAGAAAAATCACTTTATCTAGAGTGTAGTGAGTAAAGGAGAGTAATTTTGGTAGATGTTTGGGCCAGAGAGATCACCTGGAAGCTGTTGGAATAATTGAAGGGAAAGGTGATGAAGGCCTGAACCATATGGTATTTATGTGAGTAGAAAAAAGGTTCAGATCCAAAGTGATCCCAACAGCAAGATTTGGCAACTACTTGGATATTTGTGTGACATGAGAGAGTGAGGAAATAACCTCATAATAAAGCCAAATTGCTTATTTCAAAATTATAATATATAGAAATTAACTCAGATTTTATTCTTATGTTAAATTCTTTTTATATGTCAAATTTTATTATGTTAAATTATTTTTATAAAAGTATTTGAATAAGTAAAGTAAATTGAGTCCTTTTGTCAAATTGAGACACATTCTCATTCACCTGTATGAACTATATAGTACAAGAGATGGAAAAAGGAAAATAAATACTGAACAGACAAAATTGCTTCAAGTCATTTACTGAAATCTTAAAGAAGGTCATTCAATGAATCTGTGTTTGTGTGTGTGTGTGTGTGTGTGTGTGTGTGTGTGTGTCTCTGTGTGTGTGCCTACATTCTCACATAAACCCATACCTCACACACTTAATCATATTATGCCTTTGACAAAAATAATGAAGCCATGAAAGCAGAAGTACTTAAAGCCTCTTTGAAGAACAATGACTATTTACATCATGCTGAACTGGAATGTTAAAAAAAGAGGTGTAGAGGGGCAACTAGGTGGCACAGTGGGTAGAGCACCAGCCCTGGAGTCAGTAGAACCTGAGTTCAAATGTGACCTCAGACACTTAATAATTACCTAGCTGTGTGGCCTTGGGCAAGCCACTTAACTCTATTTCCTTGCAAAAACTTAAAAAAAAAAAAGAGGTGTAGAGGTGTATGGTAGAATAAATAGGTAGGGTCCATTCAGTATGAATATGTGACTTTTTGTGGTAGGGGCTATGCTGCCTATGATTCAGCTATTGCTGAATTCAGCTCTCAATTACTCCTGGTTATAGTTCTTAGAAGGGGATATCATTGGAATGTAAACTCCTTTTTTTTTTTTTTTTTTGCAAGGCAAATGGGGTTAAGTGGCTTGTCCAAGACCACACAGCTAGGTGATTATTAAATGTCTAAGACTAGATTTGAACCCAGGTACTCCTGACTCCAGGGTTGGTGCTTTATCTACTGCTCCACCTAGCCACCCCGAATGTAAACTCCTTGGAAGGACTGTTTCACTGTATTCTCAACATAGTCTGGCCACTAAGTTATTATTCTTATTGATTAATTGATAGGGGTGCTCTAAGAAATATAGCTGTGTTGTTTTGGTGACTGATTTACATGGGAGAGGAAATGGAAAGAAATACAGATAGGAATCTTTTAGCTTTTCTTGTTATGAATCTCCTCACTATAATGTTCCCATTTAAGCTTTCAGGAGATAAATTAACTCTGAATTTCTGGATTTTCCTTGACTTCTTCAGTAATGGGAAACATTCACTTTTCTCTTGCTTCATATTCTTTTACTCACCAAATATTAAACAGGAAGCTATTGTTTGAATGCTGCACAGGCAGAACTGAGAACTTAAGTTACACGTAATCATCTTTCCTCTTAGGTGAGTTAAAAATTAACCCCCGGGGGGGGGGGCGGCGGGTAGGTGGCACAGTGGATAGAGAACTGGCCCTGGAGTCAGGGGTACCTGAGTTCAAATCCGACCTCACACATTTAATAATCACCTAGCTGTGTGGCCTTGGACAAGCCACTTAACCCCATTTGCCTTGAAAAAAAGAAGCCCTAAAAAAAATTAGCCCCTTAGGACTGAGAAATCTGTGGAGATGTTCAGAAAATGCTTCTGGCATCAGCTGTGATCTATACTGAGAACTTCAATAAATAAAAGGGAAGGAAATTTCAGATGGAACCAATCTCACCACTTGTTGCTTGTCCTTCATTCTCAAAGGAGACAAACAGATTAGGTAAGTGATCCATGATATGCAAGTCACCAACCTCCTACCAGAAAAGAATGGCTTCCTTTATCTAATTTAAAAAAAGCCTCACCACCAATTAAAAGGCCAATACTTATCTTCAGTTAGAAGTAGTGTAACCAGAAATCAACTCTCACCCCCTCCCAAGTGAAGGAAAAAAAAATTGCATTTTCTCTGTGACTGTGTATCTAAGGTAAGGTAGTCATATCTACATATAGGAATTAAAATAGTTACATCAAACTTTTCTGAGAAGGTTTAATCCCTTTGGCCCTAATTACTACTGACTATTTTTTGCCCTTTCTCTGATTTAGTCTTGTTCATTTTGGGGAATTATTTGAATAACATTGGGCGAAAAATTGGCATATTGCAGTTTTGTTGATCTTGGAGGTTTCTGTGCATTTGACATGTATATTTGATTATCATTTCTTAATTAGGATTCAAGTTCAGACCTTGATATTTCTCTAATTGATAGTTACTTAAATTCATAGCTTTGTATAGCTACTTAGAAAAGACATAGTTTCTACCTGACAGTCCATACTAAGAAATTGTTAGTTTAAAAATCTAATGTCATTAGTGACTAATTATAGTTGATGCTAAGACTTTAAAGAAACAATTACACACTATTCTCAGCTGGGATGCTTATTACTTGAAGGATATGAGTAAGAAGCTAGGACTTAAACTGCAACTTGCTTTAGAAATAATTCACTTATAGATGAGAAGAAAATGTTATAAAACTGCAGCATCTGGAAGGAAGACTTTCTGGGCCAATCAGCAACTGAACAAGGATTCTATCTACAACATAACTGACAAATGATTACTTAGCCTTTGCTTAAATCATGTCCAATGAGGAGGAACCAGCACCTTGCATGGTAGCTCATTTCATTTTTGGATAGCTCTAATGGTTAGATTTTCCTGACAGCAAAGATGACATTGTCCTCTGCAATTTCCAAGTATGATTCTTAATTCTACTTTCTGGTGTCAATCAGAACAAGTATAATATATCTTGCAGGCAAAATTTAGAAAAGCACTATGGTTTGGTAAATAACCAGAATTAAAATATATTATATAAAACAGTTGTTAGCATGTCAATTGTGTATTCAAGGCAGCACTTGGGCAGCATCACTTGGGAAACTAGACATTTAGTCAGCAAATATTTCTCCTGGAGAAAGGGCAAATGGACTCAAGGCCATCTCCTTTAAGATTTAAGTAAATGTCTTGATTCAAGTTTGTCTGTTGAGATTTATTTTTCTTTTCCATCTTTTTTATTTTATAACTCAAATAAGTGAATTGGGTTATGTCCTGGTCTGTTAAATAAACTCAATCTTCTTTTACAATCATACTTTGTGATATCAGGATGCAGAACTTGGAAAACTATGCAGTCTAACAATGATGAATAGTTTTTTAGAAACCTCTTAGGAGGAGATGCAGAAGTGAGGAAGATAATTGTTTTTTTTTAATAATTATACTTTATTTCAATATTTATTTAAAACACTTTTGAGTTCCCAGTTATCTTTCTCACTGTCTCTTCCCAATTTATTACGACACCATTGAAAGATAATAATAAATAAGGAATGGGAAAAGCAAGGAGTCCTAATTGGTGAATTAGAAATAGAAAAAGAGAGTTATTTTAGGACCTTCCAGGAACGGTATCCCAGAGAATGCCAACAAAGATTACTGTAGCTTTTAAAATCATATTTTTTTCTTCTGAGATTAAAATGAGGCTATTGGATACAGAAAATTGGAGTTGCTTGAGAATACTTGGCCATACTCCTTTTGATAGTAGGAGTTTTAGTAATGTACATATTATCAGGAGTTGAATGTGATATATGGGTAATGGTTCTGGGTGTTTTGTGACATGAGGTGCTGTGGTAGCAGCCCATCTTATTTCTTGTACTGCTTTTTATAAGTCGAGAGCAAAGACAGCTTTATTAATTTGTGGGGAAATTTAATATATAAGTTGGGCACTATGTAGTGGTATGCTCAGATGAGGTGCCCAGTGATCTCATCAGGTTTCTCTGACACCCAAACCAAATAGCTCCAAATGTCTTGATAAAGAAGTAGCAGTTTCTAGTGAAAGAAAGAGGGAGAGGAGGTAAGGTGTGTGTGAAATTTAACAATTTAAAAAAAAAACCTTGAAACTTTTAAAAGAAAACATGTGTTTTCTTTTTTTTAAGAGACATCAATCTATTGGTATAACTTTCATGATGACCAAATACCTTTGATAGTACTATATGAATATACCTTGGGAATGGTAGATTTTACAATGTTTAAAGATTTGTAAAGCATTTTACATATATCATCTCATTTTGTGCAAAGAAAAACACTGACTCAGAAGACCTGAGTTCAAATTTTGCCTTTGATGTTTCCTACCTCTCAGACCTTGGGCAAATCATGGAACCTCTGTCAGTCACAGTTTCCTCATTTGTAAAATTAATGTCTTGGATAAATGACCTCTGAAGTTTCTTCTAGTTCCAGATTTATGATTCTGTGTTCAAGACCAATTTTACTTCCTTTGAAAACAAAAGGAAAAGAAAAGGCAACAAAATGTTTTGACTCAAACCACCTCATCTCTGCCCTAAAGGTTCTTTTGTTTCTAAAAATCCTAATATCCCTCAAAATAGAATATTGTCAATGATCCTCCTTTATTTCTTTTTTTAAAGATACTAGTTTTTGTTCAAAATGAGTTTAATAATTCTTCCAAGTCAATCGTCCACTAAAATTTTAGCCAGCAATACCCTCCTTCCCTCTCCACATTCTTGTTCCTCATAAGGACATTTATAAAATCTGGCCTAGAAAAACATCAGCAATGCTGAATGGCTTTCCCCCCATTAAATATGAATTTAGCCTTGATGGGGGTAGAAATGGCAGTGTATATTTCTTGCACACAATTAATTATAGTTTCATTATTGAAGTTTATTCCAACTCAATTTGCTTCTATTCAATTCCAGGTCTAGCTAACTCTCCATCTTTAATGCCTGTCAAAAATGCATATATTAATGGACTAACTTGGGTTACATATCCTACAAAGTACCACAATCTGAAAAATCTCTGTTCTTTATTCACTTGGATTTTCCTGTATAATGTTTAAGTTGATCTCTTTTAAATGTGTCTTATTGAGGATACCTGAGTGTCAAGAGCTTTCATGCAATCAAGTAAAAGTCATCTATAAACAGGAGTGCTTGTAGAATCTTATCATTGATAAGAAGTTCTTTGTGCATTTTGATTTTGTGCCAAACATCCTTGACATTGACAATTGCCTTTGGGACTCGTAAGAAGATATGTCTCTCAAATGTAAATCCACATGCCCTGAGGTTTTACTTCATACTCAAGAATCAAAAGATGGACCTACTTAATATTGCAGGGGCTTTTGAAAAGCTATTGTGTTAATCCAGAATTGGTCTAACTATTCTGTAGAACAATTTAGAATTATCAACTATAGTAATATTCACTATGTTCTAGGGATTCAAGGACAAAGAATGAAATGATTCCTACTCTCAAGAAACTGATATTCTAATAGTGGAAGCAACCATGGGTGTATGTATGTGTGTGTGTGTGTGTGTGTGTGTGTGTGTGTGTGTGTGTGCGTGTGTGTGTGTGTGTGTGTAGGTCTGTTTGTATGATTGTATATTAAGGCATCAGTATATTGGTGCAGTGGATAGATCAGTGATGCTGAAATCAGGAAGACTTTTCCTAAGTTCAGATCAGGCCTCTGACACTTAACCCAACTGTGGGACTCTGGGCAAATCACTTAACCCTGTTTGCCTCAGTTTCTTCATGAGTACAATGAACTGAAGAAGGAAATGGCAAACCACTCCAGTATTTTTGCCAGGAAATCTCAAGTAGAGAAATAGAGTCAAACACATCTGCACAACTATATGTACCTACCTACCTACCTACACACATATTTAGCTTTAAGGTTTGCAGAATGCTTTACATATATTATCTCATTTGATCTTTTCCATAATGCTGAGAGATAGATACTATTGTTATCTCCATTTGAGGTGATTAGGAAAAGCTGAGTTTAAATTAAGCCTCAGAAAATTACTATTTGTGTAATCTTGAGAAAGTCACTTATTTGCATAGTTATCATCTGTGAAATGAGGATGTTAATAATTGCATTTATCTGTTCTAAGGATCAAATAAGATAATTGTAAATTGCTTTGCAAACCCTAACATACAAGCTATTTATAATTGTGATTGTTTCACCTATGAGACAACTGAAGCTTAGAGAGGTCCAATGATTTGCCCAAGGTCACTTGAACTTAGGTCTTGTTCACTTAAGGTCCAGTTCTCTATAAGCTCTATAATACTTATGTATACAGAATCAATAAATATAAATGAAGAGAAGGTAGTTATATATGAGGTAATTGGGAGGTAAGGCATTAAGTGACTTAAATTGCCATACCCTTTGACCCAGAGATCCCCTTGTTGGGAATATACACCAAAGAGATCAAAGATAGAAAAGTCCCATATATACCAAAATATTTATAGCAACTTTTTGGTAGCAAAAAAAATCGGAAACAAAATAGATGCCTATAGATTGAAGAATAGCTGAACAAATTGTGGTTCTTGGATATTATGGAAAATTCTGTGCCTTAACTGTATTGTGGAACAATGCATATATTATCAGATTCCCTTGATATATTTTGCTGAATCTGTTTTTTTCTTCTTATTTTCTTTTTTGGTTCTATAATGTAAGAGATGGTATTCTGGATATATATATTTAGAAATGAAAGTGATATAGAAACCAGAAATATCAACACAATTAAAAAAAGAGTATAATTCTGTGTTATACCTTGTAAACCATCACCTATCTTTATGAATTTTAATTTGTTCATAGCTGGGGAAAATCTTTCTGCTACTACATGTACTTGTTCCAATAGGATGTTTTTTAAAGTTGAAGAACTATTTTTGGGATTGGGTAAAGCAAAGTAGAATATGAATATATTAAACCCTCTATCCTGAACATGCCTTTCAAAGACTTGAAGAAGTCTAATTGTATTCCCTGAATAATTTAGAAAAGGAATATTTTATAGGCTTATACTTTTGACCAGAAATCCTATAAAGAAAAAAATGTAAACTGGTACATAAATAGGTTTTTGTATTGAAATATGCAAATGAATGAATACCAGATACTTTTAAAAAAATCTTTTGAGTATAATCCCCTTCTCCCTATACCCACCCCCATATAATTGCTGAAATGTAGTCCATGTATAAGAACATTTTTTAAAAGCTATCTTGGATTGTTGCCATGTAAACAATGTGATTATGAGAGAGAGAGAGAGAGAGAGAGAGAGAGAGAGAGAGAGAGAGAGAGAAAGAGAGAGAGTAAATTAAGTTTGATCTTTCTCAGTATCCATTTTAATTCCCCCTTTTCTAAACAATAATCAGAAATCTGTTCAGAACAGAATTTCGGGCAAAGTGATAAATTTACTCATTATAAACTTTCTTCTTTAAGGTTAAATTTCAGCCTATAAGAAACATATTACATGTTATTAAAGGTTTTGTGATGTAGGAGTAGTACTGATCAACTGTGCACTGCTCACAGATTTGCATGGTACTTATAATTTTAAAAAATTGTATTTTATAAATCAGGTTATAGGGGATATAGTCTATTGCAGCAATGTATGTTAGCTAAGGGAAAAACCCTCTGTGGTATATTTGAATAACCACTTCTAAATTGACTTACCATGGTTAGTCTCTTCAGTCAGTGAAAATTTCTGCCTCAGAATAAATGCCAAAATTGAGGCACACATATACTTGTTCTCTGAGCTAGTTTAATAACCACAGAAGAAAATAAACCTCAAATTCACGTCTCTTTTCATCCCCAAACAGTATTTCACAGTTCAAACATAAACTTTATTTCTAGCTGTTTTCAAACCAGTCCATTCTTAAAGGATCAAGAATTCTTGCTGCTGACGACATTTCAATGATTGCTCTCTATAGTAATCTTTCAAATTCAAAGCACTTTATTCCTATAGCCACTACCCTAATTCATATTCTTTCCTTTGTTCTTGGAGAGATTGTACTAATTTGTCACATGACTCCACTCATCATTCCCATAGCTTTTCCACTTAAGTATATTATGTGTTTGTTTCCTATATTAGAAAATAGACACCAGGGACTGTCTTCATTTTTTTAAGTATTCCTAGCATTTGTGTCATAGAGTCACATAGTGTCACTCATGTCATCTGGTCACACAACAAAAAGACATCCATTCAACTACTGCCACTGATATATCTATATTGGCTCAAACAATTTCTAAGACTATGCTAACTTTCTAAGACTAGAAATTTAGAGAAGGTATTGAACTGGATTGGTAGAGTGAATAGTAAGTTCTTAATACTTTTTTTTGTTTTTTATATTTATTCCCTTCATACCTGACATACTGTAATAGTTTCCCAATAGAATTCCATACCTTGTATGTCCCTTACTCAATTTATCCTCCAAAACAAAGTTCATGTCACTCACTAGTTCAAAAGTCTTCAGTGGCCCTCTATGGCTTCTAGTACCAAAACCCAAAACAAAACACAGTATACTTCCCAAACCCCAATTCCCCAAAACCAAAACCAAAACCAACTCCTATCAGCAACAAAATCATTATCTAATCTAGAGATGTCTAAGGTATCAAATGCCCTCCAAAATCTGACTTCCACCTAGCTTTCTTTTATTTTGTATTATGCCCCTGCATAGAATCTATGTTCTAACTTAGCAAGAATACTAATACAAGGTGGGTACCCATGTGAGATTTCAGGAAAAGTTGAAGGGCTATAGAAGCCCAAAGTCAGAGATATTGAAAGATAAAGGTAAAAGTTTTCAGATGAAAAAGACATTTCCCACCCTAAAATGGGAGAGAGTAATGAATATCTTAATTGGCTCTGAAAAGGTCAACAAGGTTTTGCAGAGTACCTTCAGGTGCCTTTGCATAAGCTTCCTAAAAAATTTGGGTGGTAAAAAATTAATGAATGGAAACTAATTACCCCAAAGCAATATGGAGTGAGAGGAAGGCTTTCTCTCATCTCCTGCTTGGAGGTGACAAATAATGGCAGAGCTAAGACTCTAAAGGATGACAAAGCCAAAAGCTTCTGCTGATCTTAACCTAAGAGTCTTTTCTCTAACTGAAAATACTTCATAACACTAACTGAAAAAAGTACAGTATTCATTAACTTAACCAGTATTGGAAGGTGGGAAAAGACTGCAGTTGTCTATCCAGTGAGTCCAGGAGACCAGTGGATGACCTCTCCAAGGTGTCAAGCCTCAAGAAAGAATCCACGGGCTGAGCAACTCCATTGTCCAGTACTATTTGGTGGCCCACTTTCAGTAGCAGCAGTATGGCCTGCTTGGCTCCATTCAGCAGTAGTGGAGCATGGTGACTAGCCGGCAAGCACAACCAACCAGTGACCTGATTGATCCATTCCAGTAGCAGTTTGACCTGGCCAGGGAAGATATGAATACTAGGTAACCGCACTGAACTATGGAATGACTTAAATCCAACCAATTGGTGGTGGTATGGGTTGGGTGAAATGTCTCATGAGGGTTTATACTACCTTTTTCCTGAATTTGAGTTTTGGTTTCCTGTCTCTCACTACTTTCACAAAACCATATAATAAAACTGAAATGAATTCTCTTCTATTATCCATTTCTCAGAATCCTTATATTCCTTTAAGGTTTAATTCAGGTGTTATTTTCATGAAAACTCCTCTGAATCTGTATTGCCCAATTTGGATCAATGGCAGTGTTTGGGGAAATGTTTTTCACTCAAAATGAACGGGAAAAAATCTTTTCTGACCTTTTTAATTAGACTGAATGAAAGATTGGGTTCCCAAATACCTGCAACACATGCATCTTTCATATACTTTAAGGATCTATAATTTCATTAAGGTAGTAGTACCCATCTTTGCTGATACAAATTATATTTTCTCTGGAGGTGAATTAATCAAATAATTATTAAGCACTTCCTATTTTCTAAGACATTGCTAGACAAAAGATGAAATAGTTTTTGCTGTTATAGAAATCACAATAATTTGAGGAAAATAGAATATGTGAATATAAGCATATTCAGAATTAATACAATCTGGTTAGGAAAGATAAATAAGGGCATTTGGGGAATTCAGGAAAGATAACATCCAAGAGAATATAATTTAACAACTTCCTGTGACCAAAAACTATCAGTTGGTGACCAAACAACTAAAAGTCATTATGATCATTAGCCTCTATGACCTGAGGCTAATCCAATAGTGACTTGGTCCATATCCAAGACTATACTTGACACTTTCACTTTTACAGAACATGAAATAATAAGTATCTAGGGTCACCTTCATTGCAATTTTAGACATCATAGGAGATGTTCTACATTTGTCAAATTGAATTTGCCTCCTGTTGAGAGAGGGCTCAAAGAGCCTAATATTGTTAGATGTAAAGACATCACAGCTCAATTAAAAGTCTCTTTTTGTGGAAAGATGGAGCTGCCAATCCTATTTGAAAGTTTGATCCTGGGGCTATGCATATATGGGGTAGATAGGCTCTTCTTATAAGGAGAGGAAGAGACAGGGCGATCAGCTTCTTTCCTTTATTAGTAAATATTTGTTGACTGTTGGTGTTGCATGTCTAACCCAAGTATATGAAGACTTTCCCCTGTGGAAGGGGTGGACAAGAACAATTATTTTTCTCCTATGCCTTGAAGGCAACTGAAACAAGCACTGTGAAACATTAGAAAATTGGTTATCAAAAACATCAGTCGTCTACTGCATCCTGAGCCATTTCCAGTCATTTTTGACTTTTGTGTTACCACTGGGCTTTGATGACTCTGGGAGAGAGGGAAGTATAACTCTGCTTTGTTTCAGTCCAATTCGTTAGTAAGTCAAGACATTACCCCATGCTGTCATTGGTCCTCTTTGAAACAAAGGTGAATAACATTTATTGACTCTATTAGTAACTCCCTAATGAATTCCTCTCCCACTCTACCTTCCTGGAAAATGAAATAAAGATAACTTGATCTTTGGAGTAGAATTCAAAGGCTAATGTATCATAAGTACATATGTGCTTCACTGGATTTGTAACCTTAGTGACATGAGTAATCTCTTCAAGGCTGCAAAATATATAAATTATAGTTATCAGGATTATATTTTTGAGACTTGTTTGAGCATTATTGTGCTCTTTTGAAATTATAATTGTATGTTTAAAAAACCCCACATTGTTCTTTTTAAATATGATTTTTTTTATTACCTCTTGTTGGGACCAGTTTCTTGAAAAAAAATAACAAATAAACCCAATATACCCTTTTATCTTCCCTCCATCCAGAGAACTATCACTAACTGCACTTTATTTAAAAAAAAAGAATATGCCAAGTAGTTAAGCACAGTGAGTAAATATATTAATTGTGTTTTGGCAATATATTCCATGTTCCATATACCTAATTCTCCAATTTTATGAGAAATGACTATTTCTCTCTTGTATTTAATAACTGATTATTGTATTGGTCCAAGTTTTTTCCCATTTTTTACCTCCTCATTCAGAAACCAACCAGTATGCAACTTTCCTCTTAAAGATGTACCCAGGCTAATTAGACAGTAAAAAAAAATTCTAAGTGTAGGCTAATGGATGCATTACTGTTCATTATGTTTGTTCAGAGAGATCTGGGAAAATGTGGTTCTTGCCTTTTGTCAAACAGTTTACATGGAAATTTACCAAGAATTTGGGCGATCCAAGTCACACATTTCAAGATTCTCCTGGTAATAAAATCTGCCATCTCACTACAATATTCATTAATTATTAACTAATCAGAGTCAATTACTACCCTGAGCAATACATATTCTTCAAAGGACATAAACAAGCCTACTGCCGTGAGAGGTCTTTGGTCTAAGAGATGGCTAAATGACTATCCTTTTAGGAAAATGCTGGCAAAACTAATAAAATGATTATCCAGAAATTATGCTTCTATTGAACTTTATAATTGTCACATCTTCAAATAAAAGAGTGAAATGCAGTCTAACATCTCTTCTTCAGGGGCATGTTCTCATCCTGTGTGATTCTTTTCATGCATTCTTTGATAGAAGTTTACCCACCCAATATGCTATGGACCTTCTTCCAGGGAAAGGAAGAGAATAAATATTTCTGTATCTATTATTATATGTCATACAACACCAAGAGAACTAGAGGTAGGTGATGGTACCCAGCCTGGATTTAGGAATACATGAGTTTAAACTGATTCTTGTCTGCTAGCTGCCCCCTTCAACATTCATTTTTGTAAGATTTTGAAACCCAAATTTTTCTTCCTCCTTTCTTTTCCTCTCTCCCTTCCTTCTCTTCTCTTCTTTCCCTTCTTTCCCTCCCTCTGACATAGATTATACATGTACAATTATGTTAAACATATTTACATAGTAGTCATGTTGTGAAAGAAGAATCAGAACAAAAGAGAAAAAAAACATGAGAAGGAAAAAACAAAAAGCATATTTAAAAAAGTGAAAATAGTGTGCTTCAATCTTTATCCAAACTCCATAGTTCTTTCTCTGAATGTGGATGACATTTTCCATCACAAGCCTTTTTTTTTTGCATGTAAAGGAAGAATATAAAACTATTTATTGACTACTGTTCACCAGTATTTACAATAAAGTAAACAATATACAGTTGTATAACATTCCAATGACTACAAAGCTTTTTCTTTTTTTTCTTTTTTGTTGTTTTTCCTGACTCCAGAGGAGTCAAGTGACTCAAATACTCAAAAAGGCTGGTCCTACATGTTGAAGGGATAAGTTGGGATAAAGAAGGAAAAACATGCACATCAAGAGTATAGAAGACTACATAACATGGGTACGTTTGCTTCCTCATTTATGCCCATAGTTAGGAAAACATAATGCCTCCCCCAATGCCTGCCCTTTGGGCAGAATATATAAGTTCCATCAGATGAGGATGTTACTACATGATTAAGAGAGGACCCTTTGGTTAGTAAAATAAGATGGGACACCCCTACTTTCTAAAGCAGGGAAGTCCAAGGTTTTCCTTTGAAAATCAAGGCCAAAATGGTTCTATTTTAACACTTTAGGTAATGTTTAAACAAGTTCCGGCAGCCTTTACCCAGGTATGGGGTTTGGGCAAATATTCACAGCTGAGATGTTAGACATGTGAAGAGGCTGCAAGCAAGCCTGGTCACCAATCTGGGCAGATGGGATTCTCACCTGTCCAGTTCTAATCAATGAGGAGAGACTCCCTTCTGGATCAATGTGGAGCTTTCATCTCCTGGTGTATAGGGGCCACCTTTTCATGCACAGTGAAGATGCTCACTACCACCTTCACAGGGCCTAGATGCTGTGTTACCTGCAAGGTTACCTGCGAAATCATTCTGTTCTGTTCCAAAACAGTTTAGTGTTTTCTGTTGTCAGGAGGAATGGGCTCTTGGGCTCCCTTCCCTAGAACTGAGCAAACATGGGAAAAGGCTGCCTGAAGCAAACTTTCATTAGATTTATCTCTAGGTGTAAAACGCAAGCTTTTAAAAGCTAAGGGTTTCATTCAAATGAATACCAGAAATCTACACAGACACAACATTTTCTTGGACAGCTAACCTTAGGCATACATGGGGGCTAAACATTTCTTAGGATTCAGAGTAGTGACTAGAGAAGGTATTAATCAATATTTATAAAAGTTTTTCTCTATGATGGAGGAAGTTAATAATTCCATAGTATCAAATGCTCTCTTCTGTGATAAATGTTAAAGTAAATGCAGAAAGCTTGTATTTACTTGTTCAGTTACCAGTGCTGTTGATG
This sequence comes from Macrotis lagotis, assembly GCF_037893015.1. Classification (NCBI taxonomy): domain Eukaryota; kingdom Metazoa; phylum Chordata; class Mammalia; order Peramelemorphia; family Peramelidae; genus Macrotis; species Macrotis lagotis. Next base: position 64,055,663 of record NC_133662.1, read on the forward strand.
CAAAATAAAAACCAGCCCAAACGAAAAACCAAACGAAAAACAAAATCTACTTAAAAACCTACCCAACTTAGTTCTCATTAGCTGGAGATGGTGCTTACACTGCTAACAAATCAAAGAATGGAATCGAGATCAGGACTTTATAATAGATATGTATGTATGTATGTATGTATATATGCACACACACATACATACATACTTAAAATAGCCACACAAATGATTGATTATTGTGCTTTATCTTCAGGACAGGAGTGCCAGGTCAGCCGCTCCTCATAAAAGGCAATGACTATCTGGGGACATTTCATGTTTGCTTCTTTGGCCAGCACCAAGTCAGCCTCATCGGAATCTTCAGCTCTCCGCTGCTGTCTGTGGCACCAATGATTCGTTCTGGATCAAGGCCCCGAGCAAAACCCCTTGGTTTGTCAGCAGACTCGCGCTTCTTCTTGGACTTGCTATCCTCTGACTCACTATCGGATAAAGACTTTCTCTTGGTGCCATCTTTTTCTTTACCAGCCTTCTGAGAATTCAGAAAGGCTTCAATTAACTCTGGACAATCTAAGTTTTCTTCGGGTTCCCACGTATTATCGGCATCTGTAAATCCTTTCCACTTTAAGAAATATTCCACTTTCCCATTCAGCACGCGTCGGTCCAAGACCTTCTCCACTACAAACTCCTCAGGCTCTGCTTCCTCTACTTTCTTGCTCTTGCCATTCTGTTTCTTTCCCATCTTTTGCAGCGTCGTCTTGTTGGAGGCCATCTTCCCTGCAGACCCAGGAGCTTCGGCCGCCGCTCCGCGTCCGGGCCGCCGCCACCGAGGGGCACGGGCCCCGGGGCCGGGCCGGGACCAGCGGGGCCGCCGCTGCCGCTGCCGCCGCCGCCGCGGAGGATGGAGCCGGAGAGGGGCCGCCGTCGCTACAGTTGCCGCCCCACAAGCCTTTTCTTAATTGTCTTGGATTACTGTATTACTGAGAAGAACTAAATTTATCATAGTTGATCATTACACAATTGTTGTTACTGTATATAGTGTATGAGCTAATATTTTTTAAAAAAATGCTTAGTTGTAACCACCATTTTGTTTTAAGAATAACTTCGAGCGAATAAGGCATTTTGACTATTTTAAAAATTCAGATCAGCTACAATGGATTTATAAAGGAAAACACTACTTACATCAAGAGATAAAACTGATAAATAGAAGTAGGGATACAAATGGAATATGTGAAATATAAATCTGTTCTTTCCTCACTCTGGTTATATGACCCATGCAACTCTTTTTCCAACTATACATCATTTTGATATCTCTTCTAACACTTCTAACAATTGGTTTCATGGCAAATCTATTCATGCCTACCATGCATCTTTCCATTGAACTTAACAGTGACTCGTACATAATATTTTCTTTCTGAATTATAACTTATAGTGATACAGGATGAAGGGAAGAATCTTTTTCTTCTTTATCATCTGGAGAATAAATTTTTCTTGATAATCCTATTGGAATTTAGACCGATGTTTGAGGAAAAGTTATAGTCTGTCTTTATACCTATACTTGAAACTTTAATTTCTGAATCAATATTCAATCTAAGTATTTTATTGATAAGAGATTCGCAATTAAGGAAAGAAAATCTACCATATATTCTTATACCCTTCTTTTTCATGAGAAGTAGATCAATCACTACTTTATCTGACTGTGTAGAGGGAGGGCACAATATTTAGTCCTGTCCCCTCTCCTGTTTTAGTAGCTAGTAAACTTACTAGAATAAAGCAATGACAGAACTTTTAGCATAGGATTTTGCATCTATTAGGTGTTGTATTTGATGATTTGTTAGTTAAGTTAAAAAATAGAAAATAAACAAACAACAGATTTATTATTTTGATGTTCTCACATTCTTAATCATGAAAAACATTTTAAAACAATGAACCTTTTTCACTGCAAGGTATAAAATCTAAACAAAAATATATTGTCACTAGTTTTTAATTTTAGAATTAGAAGGAATTCTAAAGGAAACACCTGATATAGAGTATGACAGATATAGGAATTTCAGTTCAGAGTTAAGTTTTTAATGACTTACTTAAGTATTCGCATGTTCTTTTGTGAAATTTCCATTTCATTAAAAAAGTTTGTATTTTTTATTTTTAAAATTAAGCCATTAGGTTAAATATTTCCCAATTACATGTAAATTTTTTAATCATTTAAAAAATTTGTGTTCCAAATTCTCTCTCTTTCCCCTTTCCCCTTCCCCCCCCCCCCCAACTCCTCTGGAGAAGACAAATAATTTGATTTTCATTATACCTATATGAATGTGTAAAACATTTTCATATTATCCACATTGCAAATCAAGCACAAGCAAAATACAGAATAAAAGTAAAGTAAAAAAGTAGACTTCAATCTGTATTCAAAGTTTATCAGTTCTGACTGAATGGGTATAACATTTTTCTTTATAAATGTTTTGAAAGTGTCTTGTATTGTTATAGTGCTCAGAGCAGCTGTCTTTCAATTGTGTTACTGTGTACCATGTTTTTCTGGTTCTGCTTGCTTCCTTTTGCATGAGTTTTTAGAAGTCTCCCTGATTTTATGAAAGCATTCTTCTTATCATTTCTTACTGCACAATTATATTTCATCATAATATACCACAAGTTGTTCAGTAATTCCCCAATTGATAGTTATCTCCTAAATTTCTAAGATCAGTAGTAAAAACAGGTCCTTTGTCCTTTTCTTTAACCTATTTGGGATACAGAACTAGTAGTTCCAGATTATTCTGCAGAATTCACAATAGTTTACGATTTTACCAACAATGAGTTAGTTTTTCCACATCCCCACTAGCATTTGTCATCTTCCTTTTCTGTCATGTTAGTAAGTCCATAGGAATTAGGTGTTATCTCAAAGTAATTTTAATTTGCTTTTATCCCATCAGTAATGATTTAGGGCATTTTTTTTCATGTGATTATTGACAGCTTTCTTCTGAAAATTGTCTATTCACATCTTTTGACCATTTATCAACTTGGGTATAGCTCTTTTGTAAATTTGGTTCAGTTCCCTATATAATTAAGAAATAATGCCTTTATCAGAGAAACTTGTTGCAAAATCACCCCCCCACACACACACACGTTTACCCATTTTTCCTCCAAATTTTGGCTGCTTAGTTTTGTTTGTACCTCTTTTATTGAGCTATTGTATTCATTATTTTATTCCTTTTAAAACTTTTAATTTTGACTTTTGAAATAATGTTTAGTTCTTCCAGGAATTCTTTTTGGGCTTGTGTCCAATTCACTTTTTTTGCCTTTGAGGCTTTGCTTGTAACTGCTTTGACTCTGTGATTTTTCTTCTGACTTTGTGTCTTGACCATAGTAGTTTTTGATGGTTAGATTCTTTTTTTTATTTGCTCCTTTTCCACTCTATTTCTTGATTTGGATCACAGGTTTTTGGAGATATAGTTCTGGTGAACACAGATATAACTAGAGATACATATTTTAGGAATCATCATGATGATAGTTATAGTTGAAGCAGTAACAATAAATAGAATTAGCAAAAAAGACAGTGTTGAGAGGAAGAAAATGCAAACAAAACAACCTCAGGGTTCAATTCTTAGTACATGTTTAATTGTCTGGAAGAAGACAAGAAGTCAAGAGTGGAGGGAATTGAAGTCTGAGGAGAACCAGAAGTCCTTAGTGTGTTTGAAACAAAGGGACTAGAGAATGGAAATGGAGAATAAGGGGTCAATGTTGTTAGATATCATCAGATAAAGAGGCAGTGGAATGAAATCTAGTTAATGGAGCTGGTGATTATCAAGTCAAAAATAATAACTATTGAGAGCAGTTTCAGGGAAGTCATGAGATTAGAAGCCAGACAAAGAGAGTGTGTGAGGGGTTTGCTGAGAAAGGGGAGATGCTAGTTGTAGTTAAGTTTTTAAAGAATTTGACAATGAAGGAGGCAGATTGAATGATATCAGTTTGGGGTCCTAAAATAGTTTTCCTGAAAGGAGACTCCAAACATCTAATCACACACATCTACATCTACATCTACATCTACATCTACATCTACATCTACATCTACATCTAATCTACATCTACATCTACATCTACATCATCTACATCATCTACATCTACATCTACATCTACATCTACCTCTACATCATCTACATCTACATCTACATCATCTACATCTACATCTACATCTACATCTAATCTACATCTACATCTACATCTACATCATCTACATCTACATCTACATCATCTACATCTACATCTACATCTACATCTACATCATCTACATCTACATCTACATCATCTACATCTACATCTACATCATCTATATCTATCTTTATCTATCTATCTATCATCTATCTATCTATCATCTATCTATCTTTCTATCTATCTCTCTATCTAGATTACATTGGATAAATATATTGAACATATATCCTAGATATTACAAATTCAAAATAAAAATCCCAATTTTAAATAATCTGTTCCATTATCTCTTAGAAAACAAAGAAATGTTTCACAAATTTGAATACTCTGATAATAGCTGAATGAAGAGAGTAAGCACTATAATAAAACATGCAGAAATTACAGAAGTTTCAAAGTCACGGAAGAGCCCATCCAGAGGGAGAAAAACAAACAAAACAAACAAAATACACACAAAAAAATGACCCGTTCAGAATCTGATGAACACTTTATAAAACTTATTTCTTATATATCTCTTTCCCTTAATCCTAATTCCTCATGCTCAGAATTACTAATCTATAAACATGTTTATCAAAACATGTATATACATTGCTAACCTGACTATTTGCTGCTGAGGGGAGGGGGGTGGGAAAGGAGGGTGGAAGGAAGGAAATTTTGTAACTTAAAAATATACATGTGCATATGGATGAAAATCAATAAATTTAATAAAAAAGAGAAAGAAAGTCACTGAAGAGACTATTAAAGGACAAAAAGGTGCTAGACTTGGAGTCCAAAAAGTCCTAGATTTGAATTCTATCTCTGAAGAGTGAAGGAAGCATTTATTAAGCATTTACTTTTGAAGCCTAGGGCTGCTTGACATACCAGTGAATTCTTTGCTGGTAAATACTAGACAAAATTGGAGATGGCCTACAATGACCAGACCAACCTTGAATGACTCAAAAGCAACCTTGAATAGTAGCTTGCAGACTAGAGAATCTTAAAACATAGACTCTTCAAACATTTTATTCCCTGACTCATTATGCCTTCAAATATCCCCTTCTCCTTTTAACCTCTACTCCCTGACCAAAAATCTCTAGAAACCTTAAATATTTCATCCTTTTCCACTCTCTTTGGAGCTACTGAGATCTTTCTACTTTCTGCTCCACTTATGTAAGCTCTTCTCAGACAATAAATGCTTTTATAATTTGTGATCACAATGTTTCATTTCAGGTCCCTTTTCAGACATGAGGATCTTTTGGGACTCAAGTTCTTTTATTAATACTTTTTAACCCATAATCTATGGTTATATAGATTACATGTAAATATAATGTATGATAAAGATAGTACTGTTTAGGTGGCAACAATTAAATCTCATGTTTAGTCCCATGAAGTGTCTCATGCCATAACAGTCAGTGGGAGTATCAGTTTTGCTTCATTTAAAATGATGGTGAATTATCTTGATTATTCTTCGAAATGATTTTGCCTGAAGTTCAGACCTATTTAAAATGATTGAATCACAAAATTTTACTTTTATGCTAAAATGAATGCAAAAAATGAGGAAAAAATAAAAATATGAGTTTTAGCTTTGGAATGGACTTCAATGGATATTTAGATCATATCTATCAAACTCATATAGACTGAAATGCTACAAAGTATAGCCTGAACTACATTAAAATGTAATTGAAAGAAATGTTTAGCAAACTAAATAAAAATATAGTAAAATGTAAATGTTAATTTGTGATATTCTCAGGAATAGATTCCCATTTGAGTCTGACAACACTGATACATTCAGCCCATACCTAAAGAGGAATCCTTATGCAGCAAAGCTGACAAGAGCTCACCCAGTTTTTGCTTTAAGACTTTCAGTGCCATGTGATTTCCAAACCATATCATACAACATTGAACAGTTCTAATTGTTAGGATATCCATGCACATAGCAATAGAGTCTAAATTTTCCTCTTTGCTACCTTTTCCCATTAGGGGTCAAATAGAACTACCTTTATTTCTCTTTTCCATGGAAACTACCAGATACTCGAAGGCAGCTATTATGTCTTTTCTGATACATTTCTTTGTCTAGTTAAACCTTCTCAGTTCCTTCAATTGATCCTCCTTTGGCATGAACTTGAGGCCCATTACTTATCTGTCTGCCCTTCTATGGTTATTCTCTAGTTTATAATCTTCCTCAAAAGTGGCACTGAGATTGAATATAAATTGTCCTAGTAGGGCAGAGTTCAATGAGACTAATACCTGCTTATTCCTAAAATCTGTGCTCTCAAGGCAATTCAAATCCCATTAGCTTTTTAGACTGAGAAAGAACTTTTTAATAAGGTTTTACAAAAGGAATATTTCTTTTTAAAGAATTGTGACAATCTATGCATAACATTTTGCATGTATTGGAAAAGTGAAATAAATATTGCTCAGGGAAGGTAATCTGACATCATTTCACATATTCAATCAAATAAGCATCAGTTAAGCTGTCAGTACTATAGCTTCCAGTGTTTGAACAAAGAGATTTCTTCTAAAAGATGATTCTGTTAAAGGGAGCTTGAGGGAAGTGGTAATTGTATACAACACTGCAATGCACAATCACAGTTTGAGATCTTTACATCGCACCTCTAAGCTAATTTCCTCCTCTGCTGAACCTCAGTTTTCATCAACTTGAACAAAAGGCAAAGGAAATATGAAAAATATTCCAGAGTTTTATAGTGAAACTTGGCAAAATTTTTTGTCTATCTTGGTACAGATTCATTAACCTACAATGATCAAAACTTGATTCTTCAGTTAAATGTTTGAATGAAAGTACTGGAATAGATGGAAAAAGTCCTTGAATTTCACATTCTGACTCTTGAGACAAGTGACCAAAGAAGTGATCATTTTCATAAAACCCAGCAAGTTGACCATGTCCCCTTGCTAGAAACTTCAGAAAAGGAAAACTCTTCTGGATAACTTTGAAAAACTTCAACAGAACACAGTGTGACTCAGACCTATAATATTTGCAACAATTGTTTTAAAAATGCCTTTAGTGGGTTTTAGTGGGAATTAGAAATCATCATTAAAATATTCCAACTTTTTCACATGACAGAAAAGAGATACAAGTTTGTGATTTTACTGAATTGGAGTGTGGGCAAATTTTGTCCCTTCAACAAGTTTTCTGGGAATGGTATCAGCTCTTGGGGAAAAAAAAGGTTAATAAGGTTTTAAATATAAATATAAATCAGTTTAAATGTACCTTTAAAAATTTTTTAAATTCCAATTTAGAATTTTAATTCTTGTTTTTATATATTTTATATATATTTATATTATTTTATATATTGTTGACACTATGTTTCTTTTCCTACATATATTTATTAAGAATTTTCTCTGTACTTAGGTACACTGAGAGAACAAAGACAAAACTTCCAAAAGTCCCATTCCTGGTAGAGCATACCTACTTTGAAAGATTAAATAAAAGAGTCAATTTATCATTAGTTTCAATGTGGAATTTTCTGAAATACAGGAGACCCTATGTCCCCCCTTGGAACATTATTTCAATATTTTGCTTAGATTAGAATTTTAGGCAAAATCTTTTAGATTAAAAAAAGTTGAAGAAAACAGTTATTATTTTGATTGTGATTAGAGTCTGATGTGGTAGTCCTGTGCTGAATATTCTGAATAGAGCTTTCAAAGGCAAGTTTTGATGAAAATTATCAAATATTCTGGATTTAGGTGAAAGTTTTGAGTTGGGGGGACCTACAAAATACTTGCCGTCTTTTTTCTAAAGGTTTTGCTTATTGGATGACCTCCTAAATGAAATTTATATCATTATAACTAGTTTTTCAATCTAGTCACAGCTTCTGTTTGCCTGAATTAGATACTTTTTTACACCAAAGACATATTTTCATCAATGGGAAATGACATTAAAATTTGGATTACTATCTTCTTTGTTGCTGCCTTAAGGGCCACTGGGCTTTTTCATCTCATTTGAAACTAATCAGTGTTGTTTTCCTCATTAGAACATGAGTTCCATGGGTAGGGTGAAGGGAAGGGAGAAAGTTAGAAAAATGTGGAACTCTAAAACTTACAAGAAGATGAATGTTGAAAACTATCTTTACATGTAATTGAAAAAAAATTAAAATAACATTAAAAAAAGAGCATGAGCTCCTGAAAGAAAGGATGGTCTTTCATGTTTGTATCTCAAGATCCTAACACTATATTTTATACATGGTGCTTAATAAATGCTTTTCATTCATTAATTCATATATATATGTGTGTGTGTGTGTGTGTGTGTGTGTGTGTGTGTGTGTGTGTAAATACAATTTCCTCTCATAATAACAAATTGTAACAAATATTAATAAAAACAAAAATACAAGAATTCCATAAAAAACAAATATCTCTTTCTATAGGTGCATTTTCTCAACTTACCTCTATGGAGAGGTTATTTGGTTATAATAGTATTCAGTTTATTTTTGGTTGTTGTTTCTGTTGCAAAGTCATATTGTTTCCCATTAGTTTTTATGTCTTCTCATGCTTCACTTAATTCTTCATTTTTATTATGTCTATCTGATGGCAGAGTATTGTCCATTACATTCACATATACTAGTTTGTTTAGCTATTCCCCAGGTTTTGGACATGTACTTTATTTCTAGGCCTTTATTACCCCAAAACACCTGCAATGAATATTTTGGTGTATAAAGGAACTTCCCTGCTGGTCTTGTTCAATTTGAAGGATATACCTAGAGGTATGGTATATGAGTAAGGTCACTTTAGTCATGTTAGTTACTTCATTCATTCATTCATAGAAAATAAAAAGTTTAATTAACATCAGATAATAGGCATTTGCCAGGTGGATAGTAACTGCCTCAGTCACTTTTTACAAAACAAATTTCCAATTTTTTTTTAGTTTGGTTCCATCAATAGCTCCACTAACAGTTTATTACTGTTCTTATCTTTCTGCAGGTTCTCTTATACTAATTCCATCATTTCCAATTTGGGGTTTGTAAGATGAAAACTCAGAACTACTTTGACTTATCAGTGGTTTGTAGCATTCTTTCGTATGGCCATTAATAATTTTCAGTTCTCATGAAAACTGTTTTATGTCATTTATTTATAAATGATTCTTGATCTCATAAACTTGTATTAATTTCCTTTATATCTTAAAGATAAGACCTTTTTTAGATATATTTGATATCTTCTTTTACCCATTCAATTCTTTCCCTTAATATTCTGGTTGCATTGATTTTGCTGGTGCAAAAGGTTTTTTTTCTCCCATAAAGAGTATATTAATCAGAACGTCCTAGTCAATGAGAAAAGAAAAAAATATTTTACTGTTAGAGATAGTTGGATATGTTTAATAATTTTCATTTGTATATCATTAGTATTCTAAAGAGAAGTAAATGTAAGCATTTTTCCTTTCATTGCTCAGTCTAAATGGTTCAATTGAAAGGTAATTTTTACTGAAGAATAACTAGGAGAATTGGAAAAAAACATTGATGAACACTAAAACTGAATAGTCTCTGTAAACTAAATTAAATATTCAGATGCTTGTTGAGAGGTGTGAAAAATGTTTTTCAAAAGTAATTCCTATGCAAGCTGAGTTTTTTTCACACACATGATATTAACTTCAAATATAAAGAATAAAAATAAAAACATAGATATTATATAATTGAAATCTATATTTAGGAACTTAGTATTTTTCTTATAATGTTATTCCTGTTAATAAAAACTACTTGACAAATGAATAATTATGATTTAATTTGCAATAATTAAATGACTTTCATATAAATGTAGTAAGTCAAAAATCCTTTTTTAGATTAAGGTTCCCAATTTTTTGACTAAAATATCAACATCAGTGATTGGAGTCTGACTTACCTTTCCAATATTTACTTTAATTATGCTCAGCCTTATTTTACCACTTTAATCAAAACACTCTGTATCTGTCAAACACAGCATTTATTCTACTTCAGTTTTGCTTGCAGTCCTCTCTCTTCCTAGCATGCTCTCTTTTTTTCCCCTACCACCCCAAAGGGTGTCTCCATCATATTTTAATTTACATTCTACTTTTAACATGATTTATTATTTGACTATTCAGCCTACAGTAATCTTTCCCTTTTCTGAACCACTGGCCCAACTTATTGAATGTAGCATTTATCTTAACATTTAATTGTAAACAGCTTTATATATTTAAATATTTCATGGAACTGTACTATTCACCCTAAACTTGAGATTTTAAGGTATAATTCTTAAAGCCAGAGGCAGAAGGAAAAAAAGTAATCCAAGAAAAATGTTCTGATTGCTAAGTCAGGTTTTTACAAAATGATTAGTTGATGGCAGTAAATGGCAAATTTCTAATTAATTTATCATTGAACATAAGACATTTTTGATCGCCTGTGCTTAGTAGACACAACATACTATGGCTCAATTTATGTTTTATATTTAAATGAATGGTGAAAAAAAGATAAGAACGGGTCAAGTACTAATTTTCTTGTTATTCACAATAAAGGAATGCTAGCTCTGTTTTTTTTTTGTATCATATATGTATACTTGTATATAGAATCATATCTTTCTATGGAATTGTATCTATCTATCAATTGATCAATGTAATATATATATAATACATATATACAATCATTTTTATGCTGTCAAAACTAGACAAACTTTCCAATCATATAACCCATATATAGTTTCCTTTATTTTCCCTAATACTATCTAATATTGGTTGAACTTACAAATTCCATTGCTTTCTAAGTTTGATTTAAAGAGACAGTGTATCATTTCAAGTAGAGAGAGGTTGCTTCAGAGTCAGGAAGACCTGTGTTCATATTCTCTTTTGGAAACATATCTATGTGACCCAGTTTGGGCAAGACACTCAACTTTGCTGAATTTGACTTTGTTAATCTCCTGAATGCTCTCTCTTCTCTAGGTTTTCATTGCATCATTGTTTTCTGGTTGTCCTTTTCCATGTCTGATAGTTCCTTTTCATTCTCTTTTGTTGTATCCTGTTTCTAGTCATGCAAACTAAGCATGAATGTTCTCCAAGTCTTTGACCTGGGCTGTCTTCTCACTTCCCTCTATATTCTCTCTCTTAGTGATCTCATTAGTTCTCACAGGTACAATAATTATCTATAGATGATTCTCAGATCAGTATGTTCAACTCCAACCTTTCTCCCAACCTCTACCTTTGTATCATCAACTGCTTCTTGGATTGAATTAGGTATTCCAGCGGCATTTCAAACTCAAAATCTCCAAGACAGAATTTATGATCTTTTCCATCAAATCCTCCCCATCTTCTTAAAATTCCTATAAATACTGAGAACTATCTATCAACTATCTCTCCAGGTACCTAGACTTGTGACTTTAGTATCATCCTTGGCTCCCCATTTGTACTCACTCCACATATCCAAAACATTGATATCAGATCTACTTACATGTATATATCTTCTTCATTACACTCACAAAGCCACCACCCTAGTTCCATTCTTCATAGCTTCTCACTTGGACTATTACAATGTCCTGCTAATTTATATCCTTGCCTCAAATCTTCCCTCACCCCAATCCACCTTCCCCTCAACTACCCAAGTGATTTTTCCCTAAAGAACAAGACTGATCATGCTATCTTTCCTACTCCATTAGATTTCAGGGACTCTCTATTACCTCTAGAATTAAATATGGCATTTAAAACTTTTAGTCCATTCCTACCTTTCAAGGTGTCTTGCATATTATTCTCCTCTATGCATTCAATTATCTGGTTCCATTGGCCTACTTGTTCTTCCTTGCACATGTCACTTCTCATATCTGAATACCTTTGCAATGACTACCCTTATAGTAAGCTTTCCCTTTTTACTCTGCCCTTCTTACTTTTCATGATTTCCAAAAACAATTACCTTAAATTTTGATGGCTTAAGATGAATGTAAATAGCAATCGTTTTCTGTTCTGGCCAAAAATTTTGAAGGTTTCCCCTCTAAGATTGAAATTTTTGTGATGGTAAATTAGACTATCTTTCATCTCAATTTTAAGCTAGCTTTTAGTCTTTAAATGTACATTGTTTCAGACAAACAGACCTGGAAAAGATCTTAATTTAGAAAGGTTAAGGTCACCCACTGCACCTTGTGTCGTCACTAGTCACACTTGGAAAATCATTGGATTAGATGATATAGGTTTTTTGATTCTATTATCTCCATCTTATAGATGAGGTATTCAGATTAGTGAAATGATAGATAGTCTTGAAATTAAAAAGCAAAGTTGGGACCAGAATCATAACTTCTGAGTTTGTTCCTAGTATTCTTTCCTTTTTTCTTTTTTTTTTTAAATAATACTGTTTTGGGGTGGCTAGGTGGTGCAGTGGATAGAGCACTGGCCAAGGAGTCAGGAGTACCTCGGTTTAAATCCAGCTTCAGACACTTTATAATTACCTAGCTGTGTGGCCTTGGGCAAGCCACTTAACCCCATTTGCCTTGCAAAAACCTAAAAAAATAATAATACTGTTATTTGTGTTTACTATGGGCTAAGGGAAAGATTTGGGATTTTGTCAGAGAAAGTTTCTTGCACTAATGTAGACTGTATCATATCTTTGATTGACTATAAATGATAACAATGCCTTAGAATTTATATTGTGCCTCCGTGTTTGCAAAGGATAGAGTGATGGGTCTGGAGTCAAGAAGTTTTAATTTCCTGAGTTAAAATCTGGCCTCAGACACTTACTAGCTGCATCACCTTGGGCAATTTACTCAACCCCATTTACCTCAGTTTCTTCATTTGAAAAGTGAGCTGGAGAATGAAATATCAAACAACTCCAGTATCTTTGAGAAAAAACTCCAAATGGGGATTTGAAAAGTCAGACATGACAACAACATCATGCATGAATACACATCTAGTACATCAGAGATAGAGCTTGAACCCAGATCTTGACTTCAAGTCTGGCAATCTATCCTCTATACTATACTCTCTCTTTTATTCAATAAGGCAGCATAAATGTGGCAATATATATTCTTAGGTTTTTGCAAGGCAATGGGGTTAAGTGGCTTGCTCAAGGCCACACAACTAGTCAATTATTAAGTGCCTGAGGCCAGACTTGATCTCAGGTACTCCTGACTCCATGGCCGATGCTCTATCCACTGCACCACCTAGCCACCCCCTGCAATATATATTGTTAAACAGTACAAATCTCAATACAAGAAGCAGAATGATTCCTTAGCTACTTCACACCTGTTTTAATATTTGAGAGATATCATACAACATTAGAACCATAAGCTGTTACCAGAAAAATTAAGAACAGATCTGAGTGGACATCTTGAATGCTCAGATTCTTTTCCTTGTTAATGAAATAAAAATATTTTCTAAAATAGCATTTCAAAGATTTTTGATTGAAATAGAAATTTTTTTGCACTTTTGCTAATGCATTGTTGTACCAAGGGAGATCATTTCAAATGAGCAAGGTAATTGAGTTTTTAATATAGGCTTCTATGTGTATCTGAGAAAAGTAATTATTTCATAGTGACACTTGAGATGTTAAATTCTGTTTCTGTTTTTGTTGAAGGTTAAATTAAGAATGGCAAAAAAAAGTAAGAAATCAGAAAAGCACCCTTCAAAATTCCTTATCATTTTCTTTTAATATATCCTACATTATTCTCTTTTAGGAAATAATTTAAAATATTAGAGCTTTAATTTCAAGAAATCATAGAATTCAAGTGAAACAATAAGTGTTCAAAATTTCAACAATATGTTCAACTAGGTCTTTAAATCTCTCATTTGTACCCAGTCCTCCAGAGCCTCTAAGGACCCATCTCTTTCCAGAGTATGATTATTAGAGGAGGTTGTATTTTCAGCATCTCCCCTGGGTTCAAGTTCCACTAACCTTTACAAGACATGGCTCAACAAACCAGACACGATCAAACTAAAGCCAGTTTCAGAAAGTAAACTGTATTTCCCTGTCAATGGCAATGATGGTGATTCTCCTGAAATATCTAGGAATCATTTCCTGAAAGTGTCTTTCATTTTAGCTGTGTCCTTTCCTTGTCATGTACAATAAGGATGGAAGTAAAATAAAAGGTATGGTTTGGAAACCCAGATTTTATGTCATATTATAAACAAGACACTATGAAATTTGGATATAGAAACCTTCAAGAAAGTTGGGGTTTAGCTGTTTTCAATAGTATACCAAGGGTGTGGCAGTTGAGGTGGCCCATCCAAAGAATGGGCAATGAAAGAGTATATTGGGGAGAGTATCCCATTATATTCTGAGCTTCTTCAGAATAAGAGCTTTCTTTGGCCTCCTTTATATACACAGAAATTAAGCAGAGTATCTGTTACATAGGCACTTAATAAATGTTTATTGATTGATTAATTGAGGAAAGTGAATCAAAGGGTCAGCAACAGGAATGAGTTTCCCAGATTAGGGTAAAGAAAAAGAATTCAAGCTGTTCTGTTCAGGAGTAGGGCTGGATCCCAAGATTCTACTGCATGAATTTGTGGGACCTGATAATAGGCAACTCCCTTCGGCTGAAGAGAAATTTCTTTGTTGGAGGAAACACCTCTTTTAATTAAAAAGTACATTACCTTTCTCTCTTCTCTTTCTCTGTAATGTAATATTTATTTTTTAAGGGCAGCTAGCTAGGTGGTGCAGTGGAGAGAATGAATGTTAGAAACACTCATCTTGAGTTCAAATCTACACTTAACTAGCTGTGTGACCCTGAGCAAGCCACATAACCCTGGTTGCCTCAGTTCCCTCATCTATAAAATGAGCTGGAGAAGGAAATGGTAAAGCACTCCAGTATCTTTGACAAGAAAACCTCAAATGGTGTTACAAAGAGTTGGACAGAAAGAAATTTATTTTTAATGGGTATGATTTTATATTTGAAGTACTCTAATTTTTTTAAATGTCTGTATTTGTCAGTCACTATTTGTTTCATTTTCTTATTATTACTGAAAATAAGTTTTTCTTTTAGAAGAGAGGGATATTAAAAAAGTTCTATTCCTTTTTAAACATTAAATATGTTAGATATACCACTGAATATTTATGGATTGAATACAAATCTGAGGAGTAAGGCAGAGTTCTATAAATTAATTATTCACATGAATATAGTAGAAATACTTTTTTTTGGAGGGGGAGTTTGTATAGGTTCAAGAAACTTCTAAATGAGTAAACTCTTTCAATGAATACAGATCACTGTTTATTCTGCAACTTGATCTTCAAGAATTAAGGAGTAGCCTAAGGTCAGCAAGAGATCAAGTGACTTCTTAGTGTTACAAAGATCTAAGTGTTAGAGTTATGTGTGACTTGAATTCTGGTCTTTCAGACTCCAAAACCAGCTCTCTGTCAACTAAGCCATGCTCTCTCTCTTCAATTAGTATTAATATCAGGAATCTGAAGCTTTGGTGCATTTGAAAAAATAATTTAGGGATTGGGGTAAGCAATGCAGTGGTCAAGAAAATATTAGAAAATGAGTGTCCCTTAAACCCCTACAAAGATAGTATAAGAGTGAGTCTTCATAAACACTTTGTTTTTGTTGACATTGCTTGCTCAGCCAGAAACTGATCATCAAATCAATTCTGTATTGACTTATAAGTCAGTCATCAACAGTGCTATTATGATCTCCTTAAGTTTTCTCCTTGCCAGGTGAAGCATTTCATATTTCTTCAACCAATGTTCAAATGGTAAGAATTCAAGGGTCTTCTCTACTAGTCAATCTCTATTTTCTTGATGTCTTTTTGAAATGGGCTTTGGCCAGGTTGTGCTGCAACCCTACCCCAATCCCCTTTGCCCACGAATTCCACAGATTTAGAATGAAGAAGTAATCCCAATGTTGGTGAGCATGATAGGAATTTAAATGTGTGAGAAAGAAAATAAAGAATAGGAAGAAAAAACAGGAAAGGGAGACTTACTTCAAGTCACATTGATCTTCTTTGGCCTCTGAAGACTGTCATGGCATCTAGATTTGGGAATTAAAAATACTTTCAGAGAGAGAAATTATCATGTATACATGTATTAAAGAGCTGACATTTTTCTTATTTGAATCTTTGATTAGATAGTACCTGCAAGGACCTAAGGAATATAGGTTAGAAACTCAGAAGGATAAGTTATTATTGTTTTGAGATTTTCTTAAGCCCAGATACTCCAAAAATTTAAGTCTTAAGAATCTTTTATTATTATTATTTTTTTGGTTTTTGCAAGGCAATGAGGATAATTGACTTGCCCAAGTTCACATAGCTAGGTAATTATTAAGTGCCTGAGGTCAAATTTGAACTCAGGTCCTTCTGACTCCAGGGCTGGTGCTCTATCCACTGCTGGTACTCTATATCCTTTGCCCCAAATCTTAAAATCTTACTGAAATGTTTACCCTGTTTTCCTGAATATTTCTAGTATTGGGAGGTTTCAAGTAATCTATATAAATAGATGTCTAGTCTTAAAACAAGTTATACATTTATGTAGATTTGTCCTGAAAATCATAGGTTTAATCATTGCAGGTAGCCACTTTACAAATTAAATATGAAAATAACTTTTATATGTATGAATATAGTCAAATAATTTGTACTTGCATTATTTTTATCATTTTCAGTTAAAGTGTTATAATCAATGCTATTTTGAGAGCAAATGAAAGCTAAATTGCACATGTCTTTAGTGGAAAAGAAACTTCATTTGGAAAAGAGGTGGTAATTGAAATAATTGAACCTCACATTGTAGATGAATTTGCCTCTTGTCTCTTCCTTTTAACAGTCATGACAGGATGTGGAATTAACTTCTTTTCTATTATATGGCTACATTTGATCACCTTAAGCATTTTAGATAGGAAAGGGAAAAAAAACACTGAGGTGTGGGAGGAAGGGGTTGGTTTTCTAAGATTGGATTAACTATATTAAGAGAGTTTTCCAGAAAAATAGTTGCTGTGGTAAAACAAAAAAAATTATTCTGGATTTGAAATTCAGGGTCTGTATTTCAATAAACCTTCACATACTGAATGAGATTCAAATTCTAACTACCACTTACTTCCTCTGTGACTTTGGTCAAATCATTTTATAGCTTTTTGAGCCTCATTTTCATCATTAAAATAAGAATAATTATATACTTTTTCATTGTTTCTTTTGGAGGGGAGCTAATTTGGGTTAAGTGATTTGCTGCTAAATGACATCTACTAATTGAATCTGAATTCAAACCGAGGTCCTTCTAACTTTAGGACTAGTGCTCTCTATCCTCTGATACACCTATCTGTCCCACTTTGGAATGATTTTAAGAACAGCTTCAGTAATTGACTAAAATAATATGTTACTCAAACTATTTCCACATAATTTTGATTTTTCTTTTGTCTTTATATATTGATTATGGATATTTGGCAAGATAACAGAAAAAAATTCAAAATTTTATGATTCATTCTAAGTTCCAATGTAGTTTATTTCTTAAATTATAAAGAAGATATATAAAGACTATAATTTAATTCTTAAATTATAAAGAATATAAAGAATAATACAGAGATTTGTCACCTGTTATTTTATGAATGACAGCAAGCTTCTGATATAGAAGTCTAGTCCCTAGGTTATAGATATTTTTTGGTGCTAAATTTTTGCCACCTACATTGACTTGTTGCACAAGTTCTATTTCCTTGAAAAATTTGCTTTGATTAATATACTAATCAACAACTGAAGACTGAATCAACTGCAACTTCTATTATTGATTCCCCAGTCCTAAATTGCCATCACAAATCCCTCTGATTAAATTTGTAGACTTTATGTTTCCTTGTTGACATTTGTTGGTTAAATCCATATGGATGTTGCATGTGGAGGCTTTTTCATTCTATTCTTTATTTTGGCTACTTCATAGGCTCCATTATGCTCAGCAATTCAAGAAATTCCAAAAGACTCATGATGTGGCAAGTTATCTGCCTCCATGGAAAGAACTGATGTGGTTTGAATGTAGATGGAGGAATGCTATTGCCTTCCCCTCCCCACCCTCCCTCCCTTCCTTCCTCCCCCTCCCATCTTTTTCCCTCCCTCCCTTCCCCTCCCCTCTTCTCCTCTTCCCTTCCTGCATGTGAGTGGTAGCTTCCTTATGTCTCTTATGCTATGTTGACTTTAAAGCTTTTCCTTAGTAGTATTCCTTGGCAGCTCTACATTTTTTCTAGGTTTTTTTTTTTTTTTTTTTTTGCAAGGCAAATGGGGTTAAGTGGCTTATCCAAGGCCAGACAGTTAGGTAATTATTGTCTGAGGCTGAATTTGAACTCAGGTCTCCCTGACTCCAGGTGCTCTATCTACTTCACCACCTAGCCGCCCCCATTTTTTCCCTGTTACCTTTAATATAGCAATCATTATATCTATAGTTATAGCTGAAATGTGTTTACAAATGTTTTTAAAATTTGTGGAAGAATGAATTCATTTTTGAAGTTCACAACAAATTCTATCTTTTCAAAAAGTCATTGTGCTTGGAATGATTAGGTTTATGCCATCAAATGCCAAAAAAGGCTTTTCAAAAATCTGGGAATCCACAACTCTTCCTCAAAAAATCTTAAGAGACATAAATATTATTTTTATTATTTGGTACAACTTCTGAATTTCATGTTTAAGGGAAGATTTTCAATGACTTCGGTTTTATTTTTTATCATTTGCTTCTTCAGATTTAAATAATATCTCAATACTCTTATTTTTATCTCATCTGGGCTTATTGATGAAATCCATAACTATTTTTTCTTCATTTAAATAATGTTAATATATAATTTGAATCTGAGGGCATTGTTGACAAAAATCAGATGAAACTCTTGCTTTTAACTAGTAAAATCTGTTTCCAAACTTAGGATTTAGAACTGACTCACTTTAATTTTTTTTTTTTTAGGTTTTTGCAAGGCAAATGGGGTTAAGTGGCTTGCCCAAGGCCACACAGCTAGGTAATTATTAAGTGTCTGAGGCTGGATTTGAACCCAGGTACTCCTGACTCCAGGACTGGTGCTTTATCCACTATGCCACCTAGCTGCCCCCTGACTCACTTTAAAAGCCTTCTCATGTTCAGTCCATTTCATGAGTATTCCTGACTTTCCTACAACTTGAACTAAGTACAATTTGCACAAGAGCATTTTTTTACAGGTGAAGCATTTTAATTTCTGTTTTATTCCATTTTATCTTGCTTTCCTTTAATTCCAGAGCATGAAGGGGAAACACTCACTCCATTGGCTCCCATGTTAAATATCACTATAATGGTAGGGCATACTATAGTCCTATTTTGTTCTATCTCTTTCTTTGATTCTTAGGAGTAGTTATATCATACCATCAGTGCTCATAATCAAATTTAGGATATCTCTAGAACCAAATTTGGCAACATTTAAGCACTGCTGCCAGATTTACCTAGATACTATAATGATCTTAGCAGATAGAAAGTCCCTACAGGATATTAAGCAGACTATCATTCCCAATCTATGGATATGGAGAATGGGTTGGGTTTTTGAGAAGGGTTGTTATTATTGTTTTCATCGTTATTATTGCTACTATAATACATTGGTAGAAAAATAATTTTACACAGATGTCAATGCAAATGTGGACAAAATATTGCATGTAACCAGAGAGGAATATAGAAGAAGAGAAACAAAATATTATTATCTAGGAAATATATGGTAGGAAAATAGGTTGTTTAGATGGCAAATGTGAGAGCTGATAGGTGGACAATGGTATATTTTTGACTTCCAGAGAGCTTAATGGAGATCTTCAGAACATTGTGTATACTCCTTAATGATAAGAAGAGATGGACAGGAAAAGCAAGCACAGGTAGGTTTCAATCTACATAATAGGAAAGGATATCAATTCTATGAAAGCACAGTTCCACCGAGCACTTTTTTTCAGACTGAATCTGAGATTTCCCTGGTGTAGGGAGCTTCCAGTGTTAGATTAGGTAAATTATTGTTGTTCATCTGCATCCAAATCTCTGCGATCCTATTTGGGTATTTCTTGGTAAAGATATTGGAGTGATATGCCATTTCCATTTACAGTTCATTCCACAATGAGCAACTGAGGCAAACTGGGTTAAGAGATTTGTCTAGGATTATACAATAAATATCTAAAAACAAGTTTGAATGCAGGAAGATGAATCTTCTGGACTTCAAGCCTTGCATTCTATCTGTTATGCCATCTAGCTGCCCCATTGAATAGGCTGAATGTTATCTTTTTTAATCCCATAATTTTTCAGAGGGAACTAGAATCTAAAATATTCATAGCGCTTTTTAAAAAAACAGTAAATCAAATTATATTTTCTTAGTGCTTATTCTTCTTGAGCTCTGGGTTTTGGTGTTAGTGGTCTCCTTTAGTTTTCTTCCTACCTGTCTGATCACTCCTCAGTGTCTTTCATAGGATTATTATTAATTTCTACCTATTAGGTATGAGTATATCTTGAAGGGTTTTTTCTATTTATGTTCATCCTTGATATCTCATAGGTTTCTATGGGTTTAATTATTATCTCTAAGCAGATGATTCTTAAATGTCCCTATCCAGATCTCATATTTCTCATGTACTTTCTTCCAATTTCACTAATTGCCTACTGGACATCTCAATCTTTATTTCCCATAGGCATCTTAAATTTGACTTGTCTGAAATGTCATTTTCCTATCTACATCAAATCCTTTTCTTAATTTCTTTATTTCTATTGAGAGAATCACCATCTTTCAAGACACCCAAGTCTGAAACCTTGAAATCATTTTTGATTCTTCATCTTTCTTACCTTTCACATTCAATAAATTGTATCTCACATTTTTCTCCTTTTCTCTGTTTGCATGAACACTATCTTGGGTCCTGCCCTCAGCACCTCTGACTAGGACAATTGTAGTAGACTCCTAGTTTGATTCTTTCCCTCTCCCTTCTCTAATTCATTCTACACAGAAGCTAAAAGTGTTATTCTTGAAGTACATGCCTTTGACTTCATCCACCTGCTCATGAAGCTTCAGTGGCTCTCTATTGCTTTTCAGATAAATATAAAAATAGCTCTGACATTTAATGCTTTTTACAGTTTATCTCTAACTTATATTATATTTCTGAATTTATTTCATAGAATTCTCCTCATGTACTCTATATTCTAGTCCAATTAGCATAACTGATGTCTACCATACCCAACTTTTTAATCTTCTCTTTGTCTTTGCATAGCTGTGTCTGATGCTTGGACTGAATTTCCTATTCAGCTCTGGCTCTGTTGAAGCTGACTTACCTGTCATCTCCTATAAGAGGTCTTTTCTGATTTTACCAGTTGTTAATGTTTGAATCAAGGTACCTAGGTGGCACAGTGGATAGAGTGCCATGCCTGTGGTCAGAAAGAATACAAGCTGTATAATTGGGCAAGTTGCTTAATCCTGGTTTTTTCATCTGGAAAATGAGCTGGAGAAGGAAATGGCAAACCACTCTAGTATCTTTGCCAAGATAACCCCAAATGGGGTCACAAAGAATTGGACACAAATGAAATCAATTGAACAATAACCATAACAAATGTTTGACTCTCAAATTGCCTAGTATTATTATTTTTGTATGTTTCTCTGGGTATTTGTTGTTTTCTTCTAGTAATATGTATAATCAATTGGGGAAGGTACCATTTTGTACTATCATTATGTCCCTAAAGATTGGTACAGAACAGGTGCTTAATGAACTGGATTCAATAGCATTAAAAGAATAAGCAAGTTTATTACAAGAAGGGGAAAGCAAATAACCTTGTGAGTGAGCTCAAAGGAAGTAACTGTACCAACTACTAGGAATTCCTTTTTCCAATGCTATATAAACTTAAGCAGTCATAGAATATAATGGAAGGGGATTCCATATATAGCACACATCTTCTTTTGAAGTTATTGTGTTTCTTTTTAACAGTGTTGTTTCTTCCAGCTGGTATTTTTCTTCAACCCTCAGCAGGCAGTACCCAACTATCTTCTTTTTAATGTACAGCCCAATATACTTCTGGTGGAATGCCTGTCATACTCTCCCACAGTTCTCTGATGGCTTATTTCATACCCCAAGTGGCCTAGGAGTATTTTACATTTCTTTTTTTAACTACACTAAGATTATTTCAAGTC
The DNA here is from genome assembly GCF_037893015.1 of Macrotis lagotis. NCBI lineage: Eukaryota > Metazoa > Chordata > Mammalia > Peramelemorphia > Peramelidae > Macrotis > Macrotis lagotis. Next base: position 64,077,809 of record NC_133662.1, read on the forward strand.
ACTGAATTTGAATAGTAGAGTCCCTTTAAACAGCCTTTTGTAAAAATGATTTCTGCATCCATCAATTTGCCCTGTTTGCAAACATTTTGAATCAGAGAATTCTGAAATTCAGGTTGCATGGGGTGGAACTGAGCTCTCACACCAAGAGATGTCAGTGTCAAGCATACTTTGCCTATTTCCTATTCTAGCTTTCTTATTTCTGTAATAATGCAAAAGATCTGCAGTCCCAAACAACTTGATGGGGTAAGAAAAGCATATTTTCAAACAGCTAGAGCACAGTTAGAAATTCAGGATGAATATAAGCTAAGTCTCCTGGGGAAGAAGAGTCTGTAACCTGGTTTATGTCTCAGTGTGAATTGAGAAAATGATATACAGTGAGAGAAAAGGAGAGAAAGAGACAGTCATTGATTTTGTGTGACTGTTAATATCCAGGGCAAACGAATTTTCAGTGAAGCAAAAAAGCTATGTTTAAGGAAAAAGAAGGAAAAATATATCTAACTGACGGGGGGGGGGGTCTTGAATGGGAGGGATGCAATAACAAGAAAACTGAAAAATGAAACAAAACCAGGATTTTTAAATTAGATTTATGAGTCTGAATATTAATAATTCTATCATGAAGTTCTTGGTTAAGTGACATGGAAAACAATGAGATGAAAGGAGAATTGAAATTTTATTAATAAACCTTTTTCAACTGTTAGATTATTTTTCTCCTATATTGTCATAATTTTCTTCTTTAGACTGCCATGTTTCATTTTTTTCAAGAGCACAGTATGCTATATGTTATAATAGAAGCCCAGGTGGGAAAAAAATTTATTGGCCAACAAAATTCTTTCCTCAACAAAAACTATGAAAAAATTTTAGGCAAAGTTTTAGTAACAATAAAGCTAATGGAAAGATAAGTAAAATTAACTCAAAGGAATGAATAAACTCTGGGATATGTGGTTTTAAATTTTCTCAACATTTCCCCCTCTCCTCCTTTCACTTGATTTTCTTAGTCTCAAGTTTATTTCCATTGGGTCATAAAATATATAATTAATATTTCTAGGCTAAAGAGGGCCAGGTTGCTTGCCATGCTCTGACTTACAATAATTTTACTAGACATAAGAAATTTTTATAGGGCTGGAATTCTATTAAATTAAATTCAACAAACTTTTTTTTTAGGTTTTTGCAAGGCAAATGGGGTTAAGTGGCTTGCCCAAGGCCACACAGCTAGGTAATGATTAGGTGTCTGAGACCAGATTTGAACCCAGGTACTCCTGACTCCAAGGCCGGTGCTTTATCCACTACGCCACCTAGCCACCCCACAACAAACATTTTTTTTAAAGTGCTGTGTGTGTGTGTGTGTGTGTGTGTGTGTGTGTGTGTGTGTGATACATTGTGCTGGGCTGGAAAACACTATTATATTCTTTTGTTTAATATCATATATTCAAAAATTGAGACATCATTGGAAAAGATGCCATTTTTTTTAGTTCCAGGAAATAGATTAAAGGTTATATTACAAAGAATGCATTTATGACTAACTCTTAAGAACCTGAGCCCCAGCTTATCTTTCCAATCTCATTGGGCATGATTCTCCTCAAGGGCTGATTTCTCCCTGTTCTTCACACGCATCTCTGAGCCTTGGCCCTGGCTATATCCCCTGATAGGAATGCTTTCCTCACCTTTACTTTTAGCATCCCTTCTTTTCTTCTAGATTTAATTCAAGTCCACCTTCTGGAGCAGGTCATTTCTGGTCTATTTTGATTTCCCTCCACTGCTAAATGCCTTCATTTTGAGATTATCTTCCATTACCTACTCCTATTTTCTTCATAGAATCTTTCTTTTCATTCAAAATACAAATTTATTATGAATTAGGATGAACTTTTTCTTCTTTCTCAATATCTTTTTTCCCCAGAATTCATTGTATTTAACTATTTTGTATTGATATTGATTTTATAATATACTTCCTTTGTTGTTATTGATTTTGTTGATAGGTATGTATATTTTGTTTATCTTATTAGAATGTAAATTTCTGGAGAGTAGGAATTATTTAATTCTTTGCAATTGCATCTATAGTACCTCACATATAATAATAGAACAATAAGTGCTTATTGATTGATTATGGAGAAAGGGCTTCTGAGGGAAATTATTTGGTAGGTGTGGAATGGGAGATTTGGAAGACAGGACACATAAATTATTTTCAAATTGGTCTTCTCTTATATGGAATCTTAGATGTAATCCTCATTAAATTCAAGAATTCTCATGACTATGTTACTAATTTCTGTAGTTTCTCTTATGATTAAAAGCTTCATAGACAGAAGAGGCTACAGAAGGTTGATACCCTCATTTTACAGATTGGAGATTATGACTATAATCTCATCACCTATGTATATCTTTACTACCTTGTATTATTCCTTTTACAATTTTATTCCTTTAGAGTCTATAGTATTTTACTTTCTTATAGGCTTACTCTCTCTTACTATCTTTCAGAGAACCATAGCTAGAAGGGTTTTTAGAAAACAAAGTCCAACTATCTCATTTAACAGAAAAGTAAAATGAATTCCAGTATGGTCAAGTGTTTTAGCAACACCATACAGGTAGCTGGCATGGTGATAGGATGTGACCCCATTAATTAGAACTATTGGTCTCTTTGCTATTTCATGATGTTATATTTTTTCCTATTTACTTTTAACAACTTGGCAGCCACACTCAACTTTTTCCCCCCTTTCACTAAATTCTTACCTCTCCTTATAATTTGTTTTGCTTCCCTTATCTTGCTACTGAATTTTCTTTCTTTTTGAGCTTCCCTCCTTGTCCTTCCAGTATCTTTTCTTCAATCATTTTCTACTTTTGAATATTCTTTGTCTTTCAGTCCTTATTATGTCCTGTAAAACTGTCTTTACTTCTTCTAAATGTCTTCAAATTATTCCTCTCTAAATTCAGCCTCAACCCTTCTTCACAAGTAACTTCATAGTCCTCAAATAGCTGATACTTTCCTTTCCCTTCTTATGCAACTCAAGTTCTTCTCTTTGCTCCTTCTATTTCTTCCACAACCCTCTTCCATTGAAATTAGGAGAAGAATCTCCACCCACAGATTATATTTCTTCTAATTTTCTTGATTTCTCCTAATAAAAACTCTGGCCTTCCTTAGAAAGTCAACATCCTCTCAATGACCTTTTCAATTTACTTATTCTTATTCACTTGAAGTCCTTCTTTTCCTATAATTGTCTACCATGGAAATCTAACATAGAACTATTTTTAGACTGAATGTTAGCTTGTGTTTAATGAAGTATGTTATTGACAATTCAGTTTCATTAATCTATTGTAAACAGCCAGCTAAAAAGGAGAGAGGAAGTATTAGTGTTGGGTCATGTGATCACAAGATTTGGTAGAAACCAAGAGAAGAAATGCCTTACCCAATCACAGTGTACTAGTATTGGAAATTAGAGCATTCAGAAAGCCATTGGATTCAGAGCTATAATCATTCCTTCTTCATCAGAAACTTTCAATACAGCTACTGGGAATATGTCTGCAAATTTTGTAATGGGAGTCAAAGAAAAACAGTATTCATTATGCAAGAATAAACTTTATATTCTGCTTTATCAAGTAATTTTGATTGTGACAGGAACTATTAAAGGGATCCAAGATGGTTACTCTTGCTGTATCATGTTACTAGTTGAGAAGAGGCACCGCTCAGTTTCATGCTAGTAAACCCCATGACTTGAATGTAATACGATTTCTGCTTATATGGATTCTGTAATTGTAATCTAATACAACATAAGATTTAACAAACACTTACTATGAACATGGTTTGACAGTTATATAAAGGAGAGATAGTAACTGTCTTCAAAGAATTTAGATATTGGGCAAATGAGTGGCATAATGGAAAGAACAATGGTTTTGGAGTCAAGGAATCTAGGCTCACATTCCAGTTCTGCACTTTCTTACCTGTGTAACTTAGGCAAGTCATTAAACAACTCTGTGCCTGTTTTTTTTTTAAACTGTAAAATTAGGGATTAGAATAAACTTCTTCTAGCTCTAATTTGTAATACTATGAAATGTTATGAAGAAATTAGAGGAATTAGAGAATATCAGTTGAGGGGAGGGGATCATAAAGGCTGCTCATAGAAAAGGACACTTGAAGGAAGCCAAGGAACCTAAGAGACATGAAGAGGTAATGGCTATAGCCTTAAGAGACAGGACAGTGTGAAAGGGTGGTTTGAAATGTCAAGTTTGGAATGCCAAGTTTGATGAATAGTAAATTTCCCCAAATCTCCTTGATCCATTTTTTTTTCATAAAGCCATCCTTTTATTTAAAAAAAAAACTTAGAAAAAGAGCAGTTCAGGAGAACCAACCAATACTACAATCCAGTCTGAAAGTATATATATAGTGTTCCACACCTGTAGTTTTGGCTTCTCCTGATAATCTAATAGAAGGAATAAATTGCATTTTCTTATTTTTTTTGGTGAAAAACTTGGTCATAATTATAAAGCATTCAACTGCTTTTAATGGGTCATTATGTCTATTATGTCATTTATGTGTATATTTTTCTATTTTATTCTTTATCGACTCATGTTTTCCCACGCTTCTCTGAATTCTTTTTAAAAATAATAGAGTTCTGTTATAGTTATCTATTTTAATTTGTATTCTAATTAATGGATTTCTAGTTATTTCTAATTCTTTGATATTATGAAGTGTGTTACTTTTAATAGTAATTTTTCTTCAGATATTTGATATTAGAATTTATCTTCAAATTTATTTTATTCACACTTTGATCCCCCTAATTCTTTTTCACCTAGTTCAGTTCCATTTAAAAAATGAATTGTTTAAAGAGAATATTTTATAATTTTTGTCAGTGATATTCCATTACTTTTAAATTCAGTTTTCCTGGCATCCAAACAAACAGAGTTGATTCTGAACATTGTTTATTTATTTGTATGTTTTATCCTTGTTCATTTTTGGGTTTTTTGTTTGCTTTTCTTTCCTCTAATTTTTAATTGGTTTAGCTAAAGGGATATACATTGTTCTTTTCAAAGAATAAGCTTTGGGCTTTGTTGACCAATTTTATAATCTTTTCCAATTTATTAATTTATCTTTTAACTTACTATACTTATTATTTGTGCTTTTTTCTGTTGGTTTATTTGCAGATTTCCTAATTCTATCTTTTATTTTTGTTAAAGCATATTTTAAGAGATATAATTTTTCTGTTGAGGGATATTAGCTGTATTATAGAAATTAGGCTATGTAGTGTCAGTATTATCCTTTTCTCTCATAATTACAGTTTCTATGATTTGTTCTCAAACTCATTCACTATTTGGAATGTCCTTATTGACCCCACTTAGGTCTTTTTCTTTTTATCTTTGTATTCCCTTTGTAAATTATTTTTATCATATTATCTATAAAAGATATGTTTTCCATTTCTCCTTTCTATAAATGTTTATTTATAATTTCTCAATGTTAAGTTAAACCATTATATTCCTTGAATATTGAGGTATATACTTTTTTCAACTTGTAGCAGTCTGTGAATTCTCTCATTCCATGCTTTGTTATCTGTATTAAGAAATTCTCATAATTTTATTTCATCATTTCTTACATTATGAAGTTCAGGCTTTCTGATTTGTCATGTTCTCCTGAGGCCTCAAGTTTTTTCTGTGTATTTTGTCTTTAAATTTAGTTCTTTCGGTTTATTTAGAATTCAAATTTATTTATCTATCTATTTATTTTTGTTTTTCTTCTGCCAAATTATCCTCTACAATTATTTTTGTGTTCAAAATGTATCTTTTCATATCTCTGGCCCTATTTTCTCTCTCTCTCTCTCTCTCTCTCTCTCTCTCTCTCTCTCTCTCTCTCTCTCTCTCTCTCCCTCCCTCTCTTCCTATTTCCATTTTCCTCTTTTATTTCCTCTCAAGAGCTTTTCTCTCTCTCTCTCTCTCCCTCTTTGTCTGTCTTTGCCTGCCTTTATGTTACCATCTCCCCCTTCCTCTTTCTCCTCTTCTCTTATAGTTTCTTCTTGAGAGACTCTCAAAAAGAGATTCAAGTTTTCCTACTTTTAAGAGTTTTATGTCTCTTTTGACCTATTTTGTAATTTCTTGTTGTTCTATGACCCCTGGAGAGATGACAGAGTTCTCTCTCTTCCAAAGGAATTTGTTTTCCTTTATATGATAATATTTCTTTAGTGTCTGTTGGTTTTTTCCCAAGGTTTCATTCTGTTTTTATGATTTTGTTGTTGGTTTATCAACCTGTGGGCTAGATTTTTATTCATACTTTATCTTTTAATATTTCAGTTTTTCTCTTTTATTTTGCATCATTAACCACTGGGAATCATCTTCACTTTTTATTTGCTTCTCTTTCTACTATTACACAGACTGCCAATGGCTGACCTGCTGGGTAGCTCAGCTTCCTTCAATTGAATGATATGAGTTTTTAGTATTCTTTCTTTCAAGACCAGTGCTCTGTTACCTTCTAATTCTTGAGTCTGAGCAAATTGTGTGACAAGTCTTTTTCCCTGACTGATTATTGTACCCCCATTTATCTCTTTCATTTGGCTTGAAAGAACAAATATCTACTACTTCTTGAGGGATTGAGAGGGGTTTGGGCAAAGTCATTGACTTTACCTTAAGTCCTAAATCTATAAGTTTTTTTTTGTGTTGACTACAATGAACTCTAAGTAACTCAACTTTTTTTTCAGCGTTGATTCACAAGGTTTTTTGTTTGCTTTTTAATCTTCTATGAGGCAATGATTTTGTCTTCATTTGGTGAATTTGCTTCTTATTACTCTACTCTTTGGAAAATTGTGATCTTCTTTTGATGTCTTGTGATTCAAAATTTTTCTTGAAATCAGTTCGCCATCTTGATCATCCTGGTCAGTTGGCTGGAATGTACCTACAGGTTTTCTCCATTCTTTCTTTATAGGACAGTTGATCAACTTGAATGCTGGGCTAGCAATGAGGAAGACCTAACCTCAGACACTTTTTAGTTATGTGATCCTGGGCAAGTCACATAAGTTCTGCCATGGTTTCCTCATCCATAAAAAGGAGGTAATAAGAGCACCTACCTCCCAGAGATGTTGTGTGGATCAATTAGCATAATGTCTGATACAGGGTAAGAACTATCTTCATATTAGCTATTACTGTTGCTGTTACTATTAATAATAAGATAGCTTTTAGCAGCAGAGAGATTCTATAATCAGCCATGGTTAGTATTTAGAAGACTGAATTGACTTCATTTTCTTTAGACTCTAGGTGAGTACTTCCTCCCAGTGTGCTCTTCTATTTTAAAGAGCTGGAATGGAAGGATTAAGCTTCTTGTGCAAATCACCAGAGCAATATATGACCAAGTGAAATGGAGAATCTCATTGAGATCAAGGGACTGAGATTTCAGTATCTCCTTTGCTCTTTGAAATGAATGGAAAAGGCATTTATTAAATGTATACTATATGCAAAGCATTGAACTAATTGCTTGGGATTCAAATAGACAAGTAGGATAGTTCCTAATATCAAGCATCTCACATTCTAATTCGGACTGTTGCTATTATTGTTGTTCAGTTGTTTTATTCATATCTGATTCCATTTAGGGTTTCCTTGTTAAAGATACTGGAATGGTTTGCCAGTTCCTTCTCTAGCTCATCTTACAGATGAGGAAATGGAAGCAAACAGGGTTAAATGACTTGCCCAGGGTCACACAACTAGTATGATTTTGAGACATGATTTGAACTCAGGAAGATGAGACTATCCTGCACTCTATCCACTGTAACTGCCCCTATGCAGTAAATGCCAATCAAATAGGCCTTTCTAAAGTATCAACTATTCAAGATGAGCAAAACTAGAAGAACATTGTACATCCTAACAACAACATGGGGGTAATGATCAAACTCAATGGACTTGCTCATTCCATCAGGGCAATAATCAGGGACAATCTTAGGGTATCTGTTATAGAAAATACCATCTGTATCCAGAGAAAGAACTGTGAACGTAAAACAAACTCAAAAGACTGCTACTTTCAATTAAAAAAAGTTGTCTTATGTATTATATAATTTTGCTATCTCTAATATTTTATTTTTTCCTCAAGGATATGTTGTTTCTTCTAACACATTCAATTTTGATCACTGTATAGCATGGAAACAACGTAAAGATTATCAGACTGGGGGCAGCTAGGTGGCACAGTGGATAAAGCACTGGCCTTGGAGTCAGGAGTACCTGGGTTCAAATAAGGTCTCAAACACTTAATAATTACCTAGCTGTGTGGCCTTGGGCAAGCCACTTAACCCCATTTGCCTTGCAAAAACCTAAAAAAAAAAGATTATCAGACTGCCTTTTGTGGGGGTGGGGGTGAGAAGGGAGGGTGGGGGAAAAATTGTAAAATTCAAAGCCTTACAAAAAATGATAGAAACTACTATTGTACATAATTGGAAAACAAATAAAATATTTTTTTTTTAAAAAAGGATTAGATTCAGAAGGAAATAACTCTGATTTTGACATCAATAGAAAATACATTATGATGCCAAAAAATTGGAGAAAAGAACAAAGATGGACTTGATGGAACTATCAATATTAAGGTCAATGTCTCAAAAGGTTTTGTTTTAGAGGAATAAGTTTAATTTTAAAATATTCCAAAGCATAAAGTAGCAGCCATTTCTAAAAATGCTATCATAGTCTCCTATGGTTCTTATGCTTCATATTATTTTTGATAGGTAATGGATACTGAGTTATCATCCCATTGGAAATCATTTTTTAAATAGAATCTTGAAATTTGATGTCTCAAAAGAATCTCCTGGATGATCTTTTCCTGAGGCTCCTGGCATACTGGGTAAGGGAGAGGAAGTTGGCATACTCTTTATTCCCCATAACCATTTCTTCTTGATGATCCTCCTACTGCTCTCACTTAACATCTTGTCCTTTGAGCTTCACAGCATTACTTGATATCATTCTATTCAGGTCTTTGTTGCTGGGATCATTCTTCTTCTAATCACTTTCCCTCCTTTTCCAAGGAGTTTAGTAACTGGAATACAATATGTCTTTTCAACCTTATTCCTTTCCTCATACTTGGGGACTTGAATATGCTCCAAGTTCATCATTCTCTTAAACTAATTTCACCTACAGTTTCAATCTACTCTAGTCCTTCACAGGGATGCCTTAGATCTTATCATCACTCATAACCATGCCACCTCTGCAATTTTGAGCTCTAAATTCCTCTCTGGCCATAATTGTTTTTTATCTTATTTCTCCCACTGTTTCTCACTTAAATCTATTCTTCATTTTTTTAAGGCTTTTACAAAACAAATGGGATTAAATGGCTTGCCCAAGGCCACACAGCTAGGTAATTATTAATTGTCTGAGGTCAAATTTAAACTCAGGTACTCCTGACTCCAGGGCCAGTGCTCTATCCACTGCACCACCTAGCCACTCCTGTCCCTCATTTTCAGTGGACTGATACTTTTTGATAAAAATCCTCAGGTTAAACCAATTTTAAAAAGCAAATCATTTGACTTCACCATCCTCTAAAGTAATAATTTCATGTCTCTCTTCCCTTTAATTTCTAAACTCACAAAAATAATTTTCAATGTTTGTTATTTCTACTTCATCACCACTCTGTTTTCAAAACTTCAAAATCAAACTTCTAACTCCACCATTTAATTAAAACCATTGTTTCCAAAGGTGCAGATAATCCCACTAGTTAATTGTGATGTTCCCCCATCCCCATTCTAATCCTTCTCGACTTTTCTTCAATTTTTTGAAAATGACTCATTCTGTCTTTCTGGACATTTTTCTCTTTCTTGTCTTCTATGACACTATATTCTATATAATTTATTTCTACCTGTTTGATTGCTAATTGTCATCATTCATCTCTTACCCCATTGATGTGGGTGTTCTCATTGTTCTGTCCTAAATCCTTACTTCTTCTCTCTGCAGTCATACTTAAGAGCAAGAACCACTTGTCATGGGCTGAATCATGATCTAAATGTAAATGACAACAAATTCTATTTCCCATGCTTAATCTTTTTTTGCTGAATTCCACCTACACATTATGTGAAAGTCATGTTGAATACTTTTCTTGAATATCTCATGAACATTACAACCTCAAATATCCAAACTGAAGCTAAACTCATTCAAACACTCTTGTTTCTGTTGAGGACATGACCAATTTTCTAGTCATTAAGATTTAAAAATTCAGATTCATCCTTGAGTCTTCCTTTCTCATTGCCTTATAATACAATTACTCTTCAATTCTTATAAATGGAACTAATCTGTTTTAATATCAAAAACCATGGAACTATTTCACTATTACTGATGAAAAAATCTAAATGAGATATTAGACATATATCCAGAAGGTAATTTATTATGGTCAATTTGGATTGAACCAAAAGCTAAACATATAGTTCAATGAATAGCAAATAACATTTTTTTCATATAACCAGCCACAAAACACATTGTTATTTAATAGATACATTAAAAGTCTTTGAGAAATACAACATTGATTTATACCAAAAACAATGAAAAATATCAATGTAGATGTAGAAGGGCCCTTCTTAACTATAATAAAAATATTACAGCTAAGACCAAGTACTAGCAATGAGGAAAGTAGAAATTTTGCAAGCTTTCCCACTGCAGAGAATAAAGCAAAGTGATTACTTCTTGACATTGTTATTTGGAGAAAAATATAGCAATAAGTTCAGAAAGTGAAATTAAAGGCAAAAACATTGGCAAAGAGAGAAGACAATTATACCTATCTGCAGACAACATAATGATTTACTTAGAAAGCTCCAACAATTGAAAATAGCTTCACAAACTAAATCTATGAAAATATGCACATTTCTAATCAGTACCAGAAATTTGGAAAAGATGATATATTTTATTCAATAACTGTAAAAGGTAACAAACCATTGATCTATTATGATATCTATAAGATTTACCTAAATCTAACTTTATAAAAAGACAGAAGAAAATGAGTATTTTCTGGAGAATTTTTTAGTGTTCCCGGTTAATCCATTTCAGTATAATAAAAATGATAATAGAATCTAAATTGAAGTACAGGTTTAGTTTACATTAATAACCCTTAAAGGAAACTTTATAGAACTGGAGAGAATAATAAAATTAATTGAGAGAAATAAGAGACCTAAAATATCAAGTGAAATAATGAAAAATTATATACAGAAGATGATATAGCAAAAAAGACCTCAAGATGTATTGTAATGAAATAGGCACCAAAGATTATTAATTCTGCTTTAAAAAATAAAAAATTAGACCTGTGGAAGACTAGGAAATCAGGAATCAGAGGCACTCAAAGTACAGTAAAATCTTGTTTAATAAATTTATTTCTTTAAATAACTGGGAAGGATTCTTCTTTTGATAAGAACTACTATAAAAACTGGATAGTAATTCAGTAGGAATTAGGTATAGCTCAGAAATCTATACCATATACGACAATAAGCTCAATAGATACATTAAAAATTGAGGAAAATGGAAAGAAATATTTTTCATAGATATAGGGTAGAATTCTTAACACTTGTGATGGGATGATCATAAAAGACAAAACTGATCATCTGAATTATCTGAAATTTTTAGAAAACCTTTTGCATAAACACAATATAGACAGAGTAAGAAAAGAAATATCTAAATGAGAAAAATTTGCAGCAAATATTACTTAAAAAAGTCTGATGTCCAAAGTACATGTGGAATTGACAGAAATATTCAGTTCAAGATCTATTCCCTAGTGTTCAAGGAGATGAACAGTTTTCAAGACATCACAAAACAATAAACAGGAACTTAGTTACTCAAATCCATGAAAATTAAAAAATAAAGACAGCTTGGAAGTTTTATCCATACTGTATACATTATCAAAGAACAACAATTATAAAGAGTCAGGGGTTGATATGTTATGAGAAAAAAAGAAATACTAACACACTATTGCCAGAATTATGAAGTGATCCAACTGTTCTGGAAAGCAATATGGAATTACAAGAAAAATGACTATTTATATCCTTTCACCCAGGCATCTTCCTACTGATCTTGTGCCCTAAGGAGGCCAAAGAGAAAGAAAACACTAATTTGTGTCAAAATATTCACGGTAACTTTTTTTGACGGTTATCACAGAACTAGAAACAAGATGAATATCTACTATTTAAGGCATAGCTGAATAATCTAAATGTAATAATAAAGTTAATATTATCATGATTTGGTTAACAGTAAATAGGTAGAATTCATAGAACTATGAAGAGATTTATAGAAACTGATAATCAATAAAATAAGTATAAGAAAAGTAATACACAAAATGACTATAACCATATTAAGGAAAAGTTCACTAAAGAAATATCAAATCTTGAACAACTAAAAAAATCAGTAATGATATTAGAGAACCAAATAATGATGCATCCCTCATACTTCCCAGAAAAAAGGGGAATATTGAGGGCAAATTGTTCATACATCGTCAAGCATCATAATTGCCTCCATTATTTTTTGTTTCTGTGCTTTTCTTTGCTATGATAATTTAATTTCATAAATAAATCCAATGAATCTTTATTAAAGGTTTATTATTTGCCAAGCACTTTACTTAATGCTGTGAATATTATTAATATAAACAAAGTAATCTTTGCCCCAAAGGAGCTTATAATCTAATGGGGAAAGATAATATACAAAAGGAGGCATCAAGGTGGAGACCTCAGGGGGAATCTGGCAGGGCGGAGTTTTGTTTTGTGACTTTAAACCAGACCAAAGAGAAGATCCAAAGTGAAGGGAGTTGAGATTTTAAGTTCTTCCCCCTATAGAGGAAGGCACTGGGAAGAGTTTGGTACTCTAACATCCAATTTTAGTGGAGGGTTGATGAGGCTGAGGTAGGTATTACCAATAAAGGGTTGTTAGTAACATGATGATATTTGAAGTGCTGAGCTTATCCTGGGAGCAGCAGCCTACTATTCGGAATACCAGGCAGATCAGGGAGAGAGAGAGAGAGAGAGAGAGAGAGAATGTGTGCCTGTATGACTGCTTTTGGGAGATAGAAAAATATTAAGAAATGACTGTGATAGCTAACCATAAGTTATTGATAAAACTTTAATAAAAGATATTGTTGAGTTTTCCTATGTTAGGAAAAAGAAGTGGATTGCAGCTGACCTGTTGCTCTTCCAATTATAAGAGAATCATAGGAAGGCTTTCAGATAATTAGGCAGATCTTAGAGATGAAATAATGGTTCTATAAAAGTCAAGTTCTTCATCACTTGTACAAAAATATTCATAGCAGCCCTGTTTGTGGTGGTAAAGAATTGGAAATTAAGTAAATGTCCTTCAACTAGGGAATGGCTTAAAAAAAAACTGTAGTATATGTATGTCATAGAACACTAGTGTTCTATTAGAAACCAGGAGGGATGGGAATTCAGGGAAGCCTGGGAGGATTTGCATGAACTTATGCTGAGCGAGATGAGCAGAACCAGAAAAACATTGTACATCCTAACAGCAATATGGGGGTGATGATCAGCCTTAATGGACTTGCTCATTCTTTCCAGTGCAACAATCAGGGACAATTTTGGGCTATCTGAACAGAGAATACCATCTATATCCAGAGAAAGAACTGTGGAGTTTGAACAAAGACTATTTACCTTGAATTTAGAAATAAAAACCATTATCTTATTATGTAATTTTGCAATCTTTTGTACTTCATTTTTCTTCCTTAAGGGTATGATTTCTCTATCATCACATTCAACTGAGATCAATGTATACCATGGAAACAATGTAAAGACTAACAGAATGACTTCTGGGGGTGCGGTGGGGGGGAAAGGAAACAAAAATGGGGGAAAAATTGTACAACTCAAAATTAATAAAATCTTTCTAAAGAAAAAAAAAAGTCAAGTTGTTTCAAAAGAAATATTCAGACCCAGATCTACTTTTATTTGAGTTTGTACTTGTTTTTGTCATTAAAAAAAACTTATTGCAAACAAATTTAAGAATTATATTTAAGGAAAAGTTAAGTCCCAATGTCATTTTTTTTTTTCAAACTCAATGGTCTGGGTGGCTAGGTGGTGCAGTGGATAGAGCACAGGCCTTGGAGTCAGGAGTACCTGGGTTCAAATACAACCTCAGACACTTAATAATTACCTAGCCCTGTGGCCTTGGGCAAGCCACTTAACCCCGCCTTGCAAAATCTAAAAACAAAAGAAACAAAACAAAAAAAACAAAAAACAAACAAACTCAGTGGTCCAGGTTTGACAATAGGCATTTTTTAGAATTTCCCTAAATTCTGATAAGCAGTATAATTCTTGAGCATTTTGGGGTTAGTATAAGTAATCCACAACACTTTTTCCTCTCTGCTTTGTATGCTTCTTTTTCCATTACAAAGGGATCATTCAAGTAGAACAAATGAATGACAAACAGCTAAAGCTATTTAGAAATATTATCAACATGTATATTCAATATAAATGGAGTATAATCATCCTGTAACTGTACTGTTTGTTTGATGGTGTGAGAAAATATGCTTAGGTAACAGATTATCAAGTGAGAGAACAGAGTGAAAGGAGGAGAAAACAGAAGCTTGGGAACCACCCACAGTTACCCAGTATGATTTGGAGAATGATTCAGCAAAGTAGACTGAGGAGTGTTCAGATAGATATAAGGCAAATCAGCAGAGAATAGTGTCATGAAAATGCAGAGAGGATGGAGCACTAATTCATTGTTGGTGGATGTGTCAATCCAATCATTTGGGAGGAATCTGGAATTATGTCCAAAGAGTAACCCAGCAATGTCACTACTTGTCCTATTTCTGAAGATAATTGAGGGAAAAGGAAAAGAACCAATATGTTCTTAAATCTTTATAGAAGTCCTCTTGGTAGTGGCAAAGATCTAGAAACTGAAAGGATGCCCAACAATGGGAGCATGATTGTTTTGAAATATTACTGTTATCAGAAATGAGGAGCTCAATGATTTTAGAAAAACATGGAAAGACTTGCAAGAAACAATGAAGAGTGGAATAAGTAGAACAAGAGAACATTGTATACAGTAGTTGTAGTATTAAGAATGACTTTAAGAGAATAATATTTTTCCTATTATAAATATTGAAATTAAGTATAAGGGGTGGCTAGGTTGCACAGTGGATAGAGCACAGGCCCTGGAGTAAGGAGTACCTGAGTTCAAATCTGACCTTACACACTTAATAATTACCTAGCTGTGTGGCCTTGGGCAAGACACTTAACCCCATTGCCTTGCAAAAACTTAAAAAAAAAATTAAGTATAAAGGACATATAAAGATCCTACCTGTATGAAGAAAAAGATGATAAAAAAGAAGCATGCATAGATTAATTTACATATCTACATGCCTATTTAGGTCTAATGATAAACATCTCTAAGGTGGGGGGAGGGAAGAAAAAATGAAATTCTGTCACATATTTGAAAGGAATAGAAAGTTATTCATATATTTAGTTTCGAATGCAATTATCTTTTTTTTTATTATACTATGTTATAAAAGTGCTTGTTTTATTCCATAAATTAACAATAAAATTAAATACCTAGGAGGAGAGGATAGTTAATATCAATGGTGGGAGATGCCTTAAGGAGGACTGGGATTAAGATAAAAAAGAGCACATTGATAACTTTGAAGAGAACAGTTTCATTGTTGTAAAAAGGTAGGGTAGTAGTGTCAAACTTAAATTGAATGTATCCCTCCAGTGGTACATTGACCTAGAAAACTTTAACATTATCTCTACCATGTTTTTCATTTTTTTTTGTTAAACATTCTTTTAATAATTTTAATCTAGTTGGCTACTCAGGAGTTGTGCAAGAAAAATTTATCAGTGAACTTCTAGTTTGATACCTCTGAGGCAGGGAGCCAGATTGCAAGGGGTTGAAGAGTGAATGGAGAAAAAGTAGAGGTAACTTCTAGCTTTGATAGATGACAGTGATGAAATATTACTTGTTCTCCTAAAGCTTTTATTTTTTTTTTCCTTTGGACTTCGTAATCACCAGTAATGCTTTCTAGATTCCTTCTGACAATATAACTTCTCCCCATATCAATCATCAGAAGCAGATGGTGGTTATTAGGCTTATCGGCTTTCAAGGGGCTCTCTGCTATGTATTAAATATATTCACAAGAAAAAATAGTATATCCCTCTATTTTTTAAATTTTTATTTATTTAAGGCAGTGGGGTTAAGTGACTTATCCAGGGTCATACAGCTAGACAATTATTAAGTGTCTAAGGTCACATTTGAACTCAGGTCCTCCTGACTCCAGGGCTGGTACTCTATTCACTGTGCCACCTAGCTGCTTCCCCTATTGTTTTTATTGGTGTGATCTGTGGCTATCTTAGTAATATACATATATATATATATATATATATATATATGTATGTGTGTGTGTGTGTGTGTGTGTGTGTGTGTGTGTGAAATAGTAGGAAGCTATCATCAGTACTTTTCTTCTTTCTCCAGCCAGCACAGAATGATCCTTCCTTCTATGATGCTACCTGTAGATACTCATTGCTGTTATGCAGAGAATGAGAAGCTACCTCTTCCACAGAGATCAACAGTATCTTGTATATATGGGAAGATCCTTAAACTACTTATGGAATTCCAAAGATCCTTTAGTCTTTTTCTTCTTCCTTTATACTTTATACCCTCTCTTTTTTTTGTACCCTCTCTTGATGATGTAGACTCACACCTTCATAATGATTTAAAACAAACAAAATGACTTATAATTTGCTGTTTCTTTTTTAGATTCCCCTGTTTTCACTTTGAAGTATTTTTCCTATTTTTTCAAGAAACATTTCATATTCTCTGATAGTAAGAAATTATCTTCTAATCCATTTGCTTTCTCTTGTAGAAGAATTCTCAAACTGATTTTTTTGCACAGTTGTCAATCAGTACTTGAGAAGGCATAAAGATAGTTTTTTGGTGAATCACAAAGTTCCTCCAGACTATTCTCACTTGCTGGAAGTGAAACTATAAGTTCTCTGTTGCTCTTGTTGTATTTTCTTGCGACAAACTTTTCTTTATAAAAAAAAAAAGTATTGATACTTTTTGTGACAGGTAGCATGACAGTCTTGGAGACAGGAGAAACACTTTGACTCCAGATTTGTCTTGATAAGCTTGAGATATTCACTTAACTTCTCAGTAACTGTGGTTAACTTTTTAAAAGGTTGCTGATTTGCAAGGAAAGAGGAGGTTTTCTCACCTGGGAATTCTCTTTGCTAAAGACCCTAGAGTCTTTATTCTGATTATATTCATACTTTTGTCTGCAAATCATTGTCATTTCAATCTCTCCTCTAGACTGAATCATAAATTGAGACCATGAAAAATGGTAAGTGAAAACATCTCTGTGGTGATTGCAAATGACAGCTATATTTCATTGCCTATATTTTTGTACTATTAATGTTTTTCCACTAATTTAGTTTTATTTTAATTTCCCTTTTGGAAGCCTTTTTTGCATAATCTTCATTTGGTTCTGTTTATTCATTCTGCATCAGTTCATGAATTATTCCCATGTTTATTTGAATTCCATATATTTGTTTTTTTTAACTACACAATACTATTTAATTACATTCAATACCATAGTCTGTTTAGTTATTAGACAACTAATGGACATTCCTTTTGAAATTAGACTTCATTTTGACATTTGTCACTTGTTCTTAATTTTTATGTAAATCTATTGAAGTTTCCTGAATAAAACTTTATCTGAAGTGTGTTTCCCCACTTTTTTGGATAATTTTCCATTCTTTTTTCAAGCAATAACATTATTTTCTTACTTGTTAAAGTTCCATTTGATTCATAATTGGGTAATATGTGGGAGCATTGATATCTGAAGATGATGCAATGAAAAGATTTCTAGATCTGTAATCAAAAGACTTGTGTGGCTAATCCAAAATCACTTACTGTGACTCTCTTGGCCTCAGTTTCAGGGTTGGATAAAATGATCTCTAAGTAATCTATGATTAGTTTTAAATTCATGATTCGACTATCTAGGGTCTATGAATTTTTAAAGAAATGTATTTTGATAACTTATTTCAGAATAACTGATCTCCTTTGTGGTCATATATATTTTATTTTATCTAAATAGATAACATTCTGTAAAGAGGTCAATAGACTTGACCAAACCTCCAAAAGAAATCATGAAATAAAAAGGTGAAGGCCCTCTGTCTTTCTGGCATATAGAAAACCAAAATAATTTGGGTTTGAGATAGTGGGAGCAGTTAATTTCAATTAAGAGATTAGATGTCTCAAAAATGTATGTTGTCTCTAACCCTCTAAATGGTTATGACTCTTGTAACAATATTAGTTGCTGTGGTCATTTTACTAAGATTAGTCCCTAATGCATGGAAACTCACTTGTCATTGGTTAAATGTATTACCTCAGTGCTTTTGGCTTTCTAGCAAGTAAGTTTCAACAAGCAAGTATTATTTCTTTTACAAAATGTTTCCAATATGAGAATGCACAGTATAGAGAGATGAAATGGGTCTTGGAGGAATGAGTTTAACTTTTTTTAACCCAAGGCTAACAATATGCAGTTTTGTTTATAAGAGAGTGGTTATTCACATAGAGACATATCACTCTATTTTTTTCCCCTTTTACATTAATTCAATCTCTGAAAGTGCTCCATCTACACACCCACAGGTCCCAATCCTTGTGGAGGCAGCAAGGTGCTAACAGTAGATAGAGATTTGAGCTTGGAGCCAGGAAGACCCAAATTAAAACCATGCCTCTGATAATGAATAGCAATGCTAATGTGAATAAATTACTTAACATCACTTAATCCCAGTTTCTTTATGTGTAAAATGAAAGGATTAGAACCCTTCTGATTCAAAATCCATGGTTTTAATATCCTATGAAAATCATATAGTAATCAAGTAGTTGACAAAAAAAACCTTACTAGGCAACCAAATTGTTGAGAAACTTCCTGAAACATAGCTAAATTGACTCTTACTCAGGAAATGTATAATACATAACTAGGTTTATACTGGAAGCCTTCCCAGATTATTAGGATAGTATTTTCTGGTGTGACCTTTTAGAATCAATCTATAAACAATAATCTTTTATTGATCACCTTTTATAGGTCAAGGGCCAAGTTAGGATCTGAGTATACAAAGACAAAAAGGAAAGAGATTTTGCTCTTAGGGAACTTACGTTCTATTGAGAAACTACGTTTATTTTCAAACTCCAAAGAGGCAATATGATTGAGTTTACATTGAGTTTCATTTCTTTTTACCCAGAAATTTCCCCCCTAACTCATTGAGTTTTGGCTTATTAAGATTTATAAAGCAATATCTGTGGAATATTTTATCTTATTAATAGTACCACTTTTTAAATATTCCAGCAAGTGAGCACTTTTTGATATTGCATGATTCTTTTAATTTTTAAATGGAAAAGAGTTCCTTTGTTCTTTGAACATTTTCTGAGTGCCTAATGAATAGAGGGCTACTAGGTGTTGCTGAAGATGCACAATGGGATAGAAAACCTGACTTTTCCTTTGAGGGAAAAAAAAAGTCAGCTGAGATCAAGGATGAATGGAAGAATATCATAAAGAGATAAGCTACAAATTCAAGATCATAAAATATAGTGCTTAAATAGTGCTTAATAGTGGAGGTATCTGAGAAGGATAGAGTGACACCTAATTAGTCTTACAAATGAACACATTTCTTAAATATATTAGAAATATATATGAAATACATATCTATATATTTCATATATATTTCTAATATGATTTAGTTGTGGATGAATGGGCATAACTGAAGGATGTCTATGTGTACATGGATATGTAAACAATTATGTGCATGTAGGTGAATCACACAAATACAATATGTATGCGTGCAAGTGTATAAATGTTCCCAGCCTAAGTTGTCCAGCCACAGTCTTCCACTGTGAATATGCCTCTTCTACAACATTATTTTGGACATAATTAATCTTTTACAATTTCTTTTGCTCCTTCTAACATCCTCTTAATCTACTTTATCAGGGGTGGTGATATGGAGTCCTTTCTTTTTTTCACCTGGGCTATACTTGAAATGGTAACTGTCAATGATGATGTATTATTTCACTACTTCTGTCATTCAAACAAAAGAAATTTCTCAGAATCTTGTCCATTCAAACAAAAAGGACTCTCCCTCATGGTGATGCTACCTGCACTAACCAGTAGGGGACATTGTTGAACAATACAACAATGTCTGGATTCAGGATGATAATTTTATCTTGTTCATTGACTGATACAGAAGCACAGTTGGAAACCTAAATTGGACTTGTTTCTCACCTGAAAGTTCTATGGAGCAAATGGGCCTGATGAACTTCATTAAAGAGAAAGCAGGTATTTGGAGTTCAAGGATCTGGTTCAAATGCTAACTTTGCCACTTTCACCTGTATGACCTTGGGCAAGTTATTTAACTGGAAGAGAACTGATATTCAAAGTACCAAATTGCATTAATTTTTCAATCCTTATGTCATAGTATGTTTAGTTGGGGTGAAAATTTTAATTTCAAAGTAAAATTATAATAAAATGCTTGTGTCAGTTGATATACTTGGTTCTTCTGTTGCTAATTGATCAGTTTCCTTGTCTATAAAATGAAGATGAACATAACCTTTAATGACTTTTCTAATTCTATATATATATGCTTTTAAAAGACAGAAGATACATAACTTTAAAATTATGTTGGATTCAGGATATTTCCAATTAGCACACAGGTTGTCCTTGTTTCCTTAGAGAAAATCATAATAAGCCATACATCATTTCTGAAAGTTGGAATCAATTTGGGGAATGAAGGGGACATATGAAATAATGTTACAAAATCAAATAATAGGATACTACCTCCAAAACATGTTGGGAATCAGTACTTTAGCAATCAGATAAGAATATGTGTAAGAGAAGTTATTAAAAGTTGGGGGAAAATAAAAAAGCAAATAACTAAAGGTTTTTATGCATCTCAAAATCAATTATACTTGGCATCACAATATCTTTTTTAAAAATAAAACTATCCTTCTTATCCCATCTTCATGCCTCAGGCCTCATTTGAAACAAGAATTCCTTTTCTTTGTTAGTATTTAAGGAAAGGAATAAACATTAAGTGTCTACTATGTTCTAGACACTGTACGTATTTCTTTACAAAATATATTCTCATTTAATAATGAAAATGGTCTTTTTGCTTCTTCCTGTATGGATCAAGTATGGTAGAATGTGCCTGGAACTGACAGAGGAAGTGAAGTATGGCACAAACATAAGGTCTGCCTTTGTTTCCTCTACCTGTTCCTGCTTTGAGAGTCTTAAGAACCAAACAAACAAGCAAACAACAAATAATAATAACACCAAAAAAAAAAAAACAACCCAATGTAACTTGTAAGTTCTGTGTCTTTAGTTCTGTCTCGGAAGAGATTTCTCCCTTCATTAGGAACCATTATTTCCTGATAGTGTGCTATTCTCTTCATGCAGCTGAAAAATTCTTAGTTGAATATTCTCAATTGTTAATGTTCTTTCCTTACTCAAATGATCTTGAATTTACTTGCTAGTATAAGTGTATCCTGTTAGAAGAACTTTAGGAACTTGAAAATAGAAGCAGTTTAATTTTTGCTCTCATATCCCTAGCATTTACCACATTTTCTTGATTTAAGTTGTATTTGGGGATTTTATGGTTTATAGGAATCAAGGGAGATAATTGGCCTCTTCTGTCTATTTTCTGCATCAAGCAACAAATGCTTTCTGAATGAGTGTTTTCTGTTAAACTAGCAATCACATCAGAGAAATGGAAAAACATGCCTGATGAATAAGATGTATGTCTGAAGCCAGATTTATTCGGATGAAATTTTGGGAGCATAGTCATGTAATCCTTGGTCTGATGGCAAGGTATGAACAGGTCAATTGATAGGATTTATGGAGACTTACAATTAATAGTGTATTTTGCTAACCGATTATTCATATTAGTGCCAGTGCTAACAGCTAGTGTGAGTGTTTAATGAAGAGAACAGTAGTACAAAGAAAGATGCTTCTCCTTTTTAGACAGGAAATCTCAGTTCTGAATGTAAGCTGACATTTGTTAAGAATTTCCCCATGCTTCTAAGATCCCTACCTTGTAGGGCTCAAGTGGTCAGAGGCTAGTATTAAATGCAACTAGTTGTTTTCATAGAATGAAGCCTGCATTTTAAAGATTCCTTGTTTCTATATTTCAGAGTCCATCTCTGTGCAGAGGTCATTATCTATACAACCATTGCTTTTTTTGGAGTTTGAACATAAAGTCTTTTGAGTCAAGGATGCAAAATTTACAAATACTTATGAATTATTTTCTAAATTAAAAAAACTAACAAAAACCTATTTCTTCCCTCTTTTAGTTACCCAATTAGAGAAAAATAAAATAATACGTAGTTAGGCAAAATACATTTCACCACTGAACCTGTTCAGAATAATTAAATATTTTATGTTGTATACTGAATTCATCACATCTTTTTTTAGGAGACAGAATACTTCATCATCAATTCTTTTGAAAACAGCAAGAAATTCTTAGCCTCCAAGTCAAAGATATCAACAAATCTCTCCATGATTTAAAGATATAATTTAACTCTTCTTAGTTTCAGTTCTTATGTCGTAGGAAGATGAATTAGGGTGAAAATTTTGGTTTTAAAGTAAAATTGTAATAAAATGTTTGTGCCAATTGATATACTTGGTTCTTCTGGTGTTAATTGATCTATAAAATAAAATCATCTATAAAATGATGAAGTTGAACTAAATAACCTTTTTTTTAGTTGTTTTTTTTTGCAAGGCAAATGGGGTTAAGTGGCTTGCCCAAGGCCACACAGCTAGGTAATTATTAAGTGTCTGAGGCCGGATTTGTACTCAGGTACTCCTGACTCCAAGGCTAGTACTCTATCTACTTCGTCACCTAGCCGCCCCACTAAATAACCTTTAATGTCTTTTCCAGCTCTAAATCAATGCTCTTAATAGACAAATGGTATGTAACTTTAAAATTATTTTGGATTCAGGATATCTCTAATTAACATACACATTGTTCTTGTTTCCTTAGAGAAAATCATGATATGCCATGCATCATTTTTGAAAGATGTTATCAATTTGGAATGAAGGGTACATATGGAAGTTAGATTCTCAGTTTTAAACCATAGTATAAAGATAAAAGGAACAGATTAAACATTCTTCCAGTGCATTTAGTCAGTGTTTCATTTATATATATGGATGTTTTGTATCTATGAATGATGTCATCAGGCAGGTAAAGGAAGCTTTGAAACAAGGCCATTAGTACATAAACTAATTAGTTTTCTATAAGTGAAGATATTTATCTAAGGATAGTTCTTGTTCTTCTTCTCTAGTAGCAAAGATAGATTTGTAGTACTCCATCATTGCTAATCTCTAAACTCAAGACCAAATTGCCTAAGATTTTTGAGATAGTTAACTAACTAGGGGTGTGCTCTTTGGGTGAGGAGTAAAATTAAGCTAATTCACTCACTTGGAGATAAAACATGTCCTTGGTTTTGTTAGACATTTTCTTTTGGTACCTAAACTACTGTTTTACTTATCACTTCTTGTTGAAAAGGTATCCAGGTGGGTGAACTAAGACTTCAGGAAATTATTAAAATGTTTTTATGCTTTTTGAATTATTTTAAGAAGAATGTATCCTTTATTTCACTAATTCTTTATTTCAAAATATTTTACTAAAAGATAATATTGTATATTGAGTCATTTTCAACAAAGAACAAATGGTTTTAATTATCTCTCCTGCCACAGCGATTTAGGATGGAAACTTAGCAAATGAAATTTCCCAACAGTTTCCACTTTCTTTTGCCAGCACTATAGAGTCCAAGACTTTTACATTTAGCGTGTAAGAATTTCCCTAAACTTTATCAAATAAATTCCTATCTGCTATTGTTTTCAGTTTTATTATAGGAAAAAAGTTGCTTTGGAAGAAAATATAATGTGGAAAAAGATGAAACCAACTTTTAAAAAATACAGATTCTGGGACTTGATGAAGTATAATCATCTTCTTATTTAACCATATCCTATTCATGCCCATTTTTGATATTTATTTAATCTTAGAAGATAGAATCAGAGAATATGAGGTGATTCAATTGGTTCTCATTGTTCAGTAAGCAGATCAGACCATTGACTTATGAATGATTTATATAGTCACCCCTCGATCTTGAGGGACTTAGCTTAAACTCCTGATACTGTAACATTTAAAAAGTTTAAAAGACATAAATTAAATTAAAAGACATAATTAATAATAAAAAGGCAGTCATTTGACAATCTCTCTTTTAGACCAAAGAAAATTATAGTGGTAGGCTCATGGTTTCTATGACCTTTGGAAGAGTGGTATTCCCAAAGGTGGCAATCAACAATTATTGACAAATCATTGATGAAAGAATGAACATTAAAATGAAGTACTAAGCCTTTTGAAATGAACTTTGATTATTTCATTTACTTTTAAGTTACATCCAGCTTTGGGCAATCTATTCAAAAAATTTATCCTCATTCAAACTTGAGAAGAGCACAATTGCTTCTCCTCTTGGGTGGGGTTTGAACAAGAAAGTTAGTCCAGTCTCATAGGTAATGTCCATCAAGAATTTAACCTTTTAAAAATCACAATTTTAGAAAAAGGTTAATTCTGGATCACCCCAAATCATTGGTTTTAATCATCATTTCTCTTGATACCCTGTTGTTCTGAATGTCTGATCACCCTTTCCTAAAGGGAGGACTTAACTAAGCTATTGTTCTGCTAGCTATTAGTCATTAACAAAGTAGAGTATTTACATTTCTTATACTCATTTCAAAAATGTAACTGTACTTAAATTTACATAGCAGCAGATTCTAAAGATAGAAATCATTTTTTGTTTTCAAATTGAACATTATTTTCACTTATTAGACTGTCTGATGATTTAAAATAATTTTAATGAAACTTTTTGTAGGGCGATCCTCTTATAATGGTGGAAAAATAATTACTAAAGCTATTCATTTGATTAATTTGGATTTTAGTGTCTTAAGTTTTCATAAAGCACAATGGGATTTATAATTCTGTTGAAAAAATGCTGGTTCAAATCCTATATCTGCTATTTACTGCCTCCATGACTTTGGATAAGCCATTTACTCTCCTTTGGCTTTGGTTTTCTCATCTTTTAAAAGCTGGTGTTGGACTAAATGACTTATAAATTCTTAATCTGTGATTCTGTGTTAGTAGAATTAGGGTGGTATGGGAAAAGGGGTACTGAAGTTAGTCACAATATACAGGTTAAAATCCTGGCGCTGTCACTACCTTAGGAAAGCCACTTGAATAGCCCTGTTTCCTCACCTTTAAGATAAGAAGGAGGACCTCTAGGACAGAGCCAAGATGGTGGTGTGAAGCTGGCATGCTCTCAAAGTTTTTCCCTTACAGAACTTTAATGAAGCCTTCACACAGACATTAAAGCTACAGATTTCACAAAAGAAAAAAAAGGAAAACAAATTATCAACTCAGAACGTTGTATAGAATCTTCAGTGAAAGTTTGCCTTTTTTGAGGAGAAAAAGGAAATATAGTTCAGCTAGGAGTCAGTAGGAGACTTCAAGCCACAGTTCAGGCCAGGCCCCTGCAGCTAGATAGCAGCTCAGTTCCTGGCAGCTAGATAACAACTCAGTCCCCTCAGCTAGACAGCCATAAGTGAGGTCCCAAACTTAGACAACATCTGAGTCCTGGGAATGCTGGAACAACAGACATGACTGGATAGGGAACAAACCATTGAATAGGCAAAACCTGGGCATAAAGGAGGAAACAAATATCTGCATAGGCAATGTCTAGGCTGCAGAGGTAACAATTTGGCAAGTGATAAACCAGGGATCAGATCCTGGACCCAGCATAAAAAGTTTGGGACTATTCTATCTATACTCCAGGAGGAGATCAAAATGAACAACAACAACCACAAAACCCCCCAAACCAAAAAGAAAGCCAAGCACAGAAAACTACTATTCAGATAGAAAAGATAAAAATGCCATCTCAGAAAAATAAAACTGTGACAAATTCCCTATATGAGAAGTCTCAAAGAAATTTATGATTTAGATTCAAATCCAAAATCCCATAAGAAGAATTTTAAAAAGATTTTAAAAACCAATGAAGAGAGGAAGAAGAAAAATGGAAAATAGAAATGAGAGCTGTGCAGGAGCATTATGAAAAATTGAAAAATCAACTATTATAAAAGTAAAAATGACCAACTGGAAAAAAGAATATAACTATCTAAAAATAAAATTAACCAACTGGAAAGGAAAGAAAAGTTATTGAAGAAGAATGAACCCTAAAAATTAGAATTAGATAAATAGAAAGTAATGACTCTATGAGACACCAAGACTCCATCAAACAAAATCCTAAGGTAAGACAGCAAAATGTTGTCATGGATAGAGCACCAGTCCTGGATTCAGGAGGACCTGAGTTCAAATCCGGCCTCAGATACTGACCTAGCTATGTGATTTTGATCAAGTCATTTAACACCATTGCCTTAAATTAAAAAAAAAAGTTTAAAAAAAAACAAAATTAAAAGATGAAGAAAATGTAAAATACCATTTAAGAAAAACTGATGATCTGGAATATAGATCCAGGAGAGATAATTTATGAATTATTGTTCTACATGAAAAGCTAGATCAAAAAAAGAACCTGGAAAATATCTATCAGCATAGATGGAAAATTGCCCTAACATTCTAGATCAAGAAGAGAAAATAGTCCCTGAAAGAATACAAAGAACACCTCCAGAAAGAGACCCCAGAATTAAAACTCCAAGGAATATCATAGCTAAATTCCAGAATTCTCAATTAAAGGAGAAGATAATACAAGCAATCAAAAAGAAGCTATTTGAATACAAAGAAAGCACAGTCAGAAACACATAGGACTTAGCTTCAACATTAAAGGATCAGAGGGTCTGGAGTATGATATTTTGAAGGGAATTGGATTACAACCAAGAATTAACTACCCTGCAAAATTTAGCATATTCTGCCAAGGGAAAAGATGGATTTTCAATTAAAAAAGACATGCAAAATTTTCTTATAAAAAGACCAGAATTGGACAAAAAAAAATTTGATCTTCAACTTCAAGGCTCAAGAGATGCATAAAAAGGTAAAGAGAAAGGATGGAAAAATACTAGTCAAGAACATTAAACTGTATACATTCCTACAGGGGAAGATAACAGTTGTAATTCTTGATAATTGTTTTTCTATTAGAATAGTCAAAAGAGTTGAATATAGTTGAAGGGATTGTATTTAGGGGATATGGGTGTAAATGAGACATGAATCAGATGTTGATTATGAAGTTGATATGTCCTATTGAAACAGAGGGAGTGGGAATCCTTAGAAGGTCTATACATCATTAATTCATGAAATGACCTTACTTTAGTAGTAATTTTAGTTAAAGAGTATTGTAGTACAATAGAATCAAAGGGTGGTAGTGTACTTAGAAGGGCTGTACATAAATAGATCAGGAAGTTATCTTGCTTTATTCCACACTTTAGTTAACAAGGGTTATAGTATTAAAGTTAGAGTACTACAGGAACAAAAGGAGAGAATGTGCCCAATATTTAAGTTAAGGTGGGTTACAGTACTATAGTTGGAGTACTAAGGGGACAGAGGGAGAGAGAGTGTACCTGATACTTGGGTTGTGGAGGGTAGAAATGTTAGGTTTGGAAAGCTTTAAGAACAGAGGGAGAGTGTATCCAATACTGATTGGAGTGGTTTGTAGGGCTAGTTCTCCTGGATAGAAGGGGTGGAACACTTCCATAGTGTTCCTAACAGTTCATCATCAATCAATGAAGAAGTAATTGCCCATTTGCAGTTGAAGTCAATCTGTCCCCAGATGAGGTTTTAACTGAAGTAAAGGTTTTGAGTGCCATTAGACTCTTTTCATGTGGCAAAGCACCTGGTGTTAATTCTATTCCAGCTGAGATCTGCAAGGTGGGGGTATCCATTGCTCATCCAAAAGCTGACTGAAATTTTCAGGGTTATATGGTATGAAGAGGTTATTCCCTCAAGAAATCAAGAATGACTCCATTGTCCATCTCTACATAGGTATAGAAAAGAAATTGTCCTATGACAATCACAGATGTGTTTCTCTTTTAGTAATTGCTGGTAAGATTCTTGCCAGAATTCTTCTTAATAGACTGATCCTTCATTTGAAAGATAGTCACCACCCTGAGAGCCAGTATGGCTTCAGAAAAGGTTGAGGAACAGTCTACATGGTGTTTGCCTCCATGTCCCCCCCCCCCCCCCCCGACAACTCCAGGAAAAATGATAGGAGCAGAACAGAGGTCTAGATACAATGTTTATAGATCTGACCAAGAGTTTTGATACTGTCTGTAATGAGGGTTTATGAAAATTTATGTCAAAATGTGGTTGCCCAGCAAAGTTCATTTTAATTTCAGGACAACATGGTTGCCTGGGTTATGGATAGTGGACAATACTCTTGTGATTTCCCAGTCATTAATGGAATGAAACAAGTATGTATACTTGCTCCTATGCCTTTTAGTCATGTTACCAAATGTCAATTTAGGATGAACATGGCATCAAGGTCGGCTACCACACTGAGGGTAAACTCTTCAACTTGACTAGGCTATAAGCCAAGACCAAAGTGGAGGGAGTGTTGGCACATGATCTTCTGTTTGCAGATGATTGTGTACTCAATGCAGCCTCTGAAGCTGAGATGCAACAAAGTATGGATTGATTCTCTATTGCTTGTGATAATTTTGGCCTAATAACTAACACCAAGAAAACACAGCTGCTCCATCAGCCAGCTCCACCATATGTGGAACCATTGATTATAGCAAATGGAGTAGTTTTGAATACTGTGGCTAACTTCACTTACCTTGTCAGTGTCCTCTCCAGGGAGGTAAGCATCGATAATGATGTTAACACACACATTGCCAGAGCTTGTTTGGTATTCGGGAGACTGAAAAACAATGTGGAAGAAAAGAGATATTATATTAACTTTCAAACTGAAGGTCTTCAGAGTCATTGTGCTGACCCCATTGCTGTATGACTGTGAAGCCTGAACAGTCTACCAGTGCCATGTCAGGAAACTGAATCGCTTACATTAAATTGTCTTAGGAAGATTCTGAAGATAATCTGGCAGGAGAAGATAACAGACACTGAGGTCCGTTCTCAAACTAAACTGTCAAACATTAAAACAGAGTATGAATACAATGGACTGCTCGTGTTGTACAATGCCAGACTTATACTTTCCAGAAAGACAATTTTTGGAGAACTCACACTGGGTAAGTGCTATCAAGGGAGTCAGAAGAAATGATACCCTGAAGATCTCTCTTAAGAACTTTAGAGCTGATTGTACAACATGGGAGAGACTGCACAGGACCACCCATTATGGCATTCCCTCATCAGATATGATGCTGCTCCCTATGAGGAAGGCAGACTTGAAGCAGCTCAAAGGAACTATGAGATACAAGAGTTTAGAGTAAACAAGTCAGGTATTCTCATGGAGTATTTGCACCCAACCTGTATTAAAGCATTCTGTGCTTATATTGGTCTAATCAGCCACAGTTAGACACACTGTTATTTGTCTCAAACATGTGATGTCATTTTAGTCGTTTTTGAAAGTGAAGAAGACTTGACCTGAACTATATAGAAGAGAGAAAGTATAATTAGAGGGACTGGGCATGAAAAGATCATGAAGTGATTTTGTTTTGTTTGATGCTTTAGCTATAATTGGAGGAAGCATGCTTTGGGAAGGTACAAATGGTTCATGAAATGAATTGGCTTTGCATGATGCTTTGGTTCATAAAAATTGTGTGTCCATTGAAAGTAATTTGATTATAATTTGATGTTATTTATGACTCTTGAGAAGTGTATTTCTAATGGGACAGAAAAGCAGAGTGTTGACAAAGAAATTATAGGTACAAGACAAGGTTAAAAGAATACAATCACAAAAAGAAGGGCTATTTAGGAGAACCTAGGCAGCAGTGGATAAATAACACCAGGTGAAGTGACACAAAGATGGGAAAGATGGGAGGGTGTGAACCCTGAGTAAATCCTACTCTCAATGAATTTGGCCCAACAGATAATTCTCAACTGGGTTTAAGAATCTACCCACCCCTACAGGGAAGCAGGGGTGGGTGGGGGGGGAGAAAAAGAAAGGGGAATAAGGGACTGATAAAAGGAATGTCAAAAGTAAAAGTATAGTTAAATTTTAAAAGAAAAGTTAGTTAAAGGCAAAAGGGGGAGAAAAACATTGGTGAGGAGGGATAAGATGAAAGAAAGAAAAAAGTATAAATGGAAAATTGGCATGGACAGAAATACATAATTAATAATCTTAACTGTAAATGTGAATGGGATGACTATCCCATTAAAATCGAAGCAGATAGCAGAATAGATTAAAAACCAGAATTCTACAATATGTTGTTTACAAGAAACACATTTGATGCAGAGAGATATACACAGGGTAAAAGCAAAAGGCTAGAGCAAGATATATTGTGCTTCAGCAGAAGTTAAAGAATCCAATGTAGTAATCTTCATCTCAAACAAAACAGAATCAAAAGTAGTTCACATTAAAAGGGATAAGGAACTATAAACAATGAAACTTTATCATTATTAAATATATATATATATATATAATATATATATGTATGTATGTATACACACCAAATGGTATAATATCTAAATTCTTAGAGGAGAAGCTGAATAAACTACAAGGACACATAGACATCAAAACAATAATAGTAGGGGACCTCAACTATCCTCTCTCAGAATTAGATAAATCTAACCACCAAGGAAGTTTTTTATTTTTTTAATTTAATTTTATTTTAGAATAATGGTAAAAAGGTAAATAAATTCTTAGAAAACTTTGATATGATAGATCTTTAGGGAAACTGAATATAGATAGAAAAGATATACCTTTTTCTCTGCAGTAAATGGCACTTATACCAAAATTGACCATGTACTAGAACATAAAAACCTTACAATCAAATGCAGAAAGGCAGAAATAATAAATTCATGCTTTTTTTGAGATCATGATGAAATAAAAATTAGAGTTAAGTGACTTGCCTAAGGTCACATTAAGGTAATTATTAAATATCTGATGCTAGATTTGAACTCAGGTCCTCCTGACTCCAGAGTCAGTGCTGTAACCACTTTGCCACCTAGCTGCCCCCCAGAAGCATTTTCAATAAGATCAGGGCTGAAACAAAGATACCCATTATTATTAACACTACCATTCAATATAATACTAGAAATGCTAGCTTTAACAAAAAAAAAGAAGAAAAAGAAATTGAAGGAATTAGAATTGGCAATGAGGAGGCAAAATTCTTTGCTGATGTAATGATGCTATACTTAGAGAATCCTCGAAAATCAACTAAAAACTAGTTGAAACAATTAGCAATTTCAGCAAAGTAGCAAGATATAAAATAACCCACAAAAATCTTCAGCATTTCTACAGATGAACAGCAAAGTCCAAGGGCAAGAAATAGAAAGAGAAATTCCATTTAAAATATCTGTGGACAACTTGGGAATCTACCTTCCACGTCCAACCCAGAGATGGTATACATACAATTATAAAATATTTTTCACACAAATAATGTCACTTCTAAACAATTTGGAAAGTGTCAATTGTTCACAGTTAGGTTGAACTAATATACAAAAAAATAACTATTCTACCCAAATTAAATTACTTACTCAGGGCCATACTAATTAAATTATCAAAAAAACTATTTTACAAAACTCTAAAAAAGTAACAAAATTCATCTGGAGCAACAAAATATCAAGAAGAGTATGGGAATTGATGAAAAAAAATTCAAAGGTAGCCTAGCTGTACCAGATCTTCAACTATACTATAATTTAACTGCCTGATACTGGTTAAAAAAATAGAATAGGACCACTGGATTAGACTAGTTACTAAAGAAGTGGCAGTAAATGAATATAGTAATCTACTGTTTGACACACTCAAAGGCATTAGCTTCTGGGATCAGAACACACGCTATTTTATAAAAACTGCTGGAAAAAGTAGTATGTCTCATACCTATGTATATGGGATTTAGACAAAAAGCATGATAGCATAGACCAATTAACAGATCAAGAAATACTTCATCTGTCAGATCTTTGGAAAGAGGAGACATTTATGATGATACAAGAAATAGAATACCTTATAAATTACAAAATAGATGATTTTGATTATATTAAATTAAAAAGGTTTTGCACTAATAAAACTAAGGCACCCAAGATTAGAAGGAACATGGAAAGCTAGAAAATAATTTTCACAGCTAGTGGTTCTGATAAAAGTCTCATTTCTAAAATATATAGAGAATTAAATCAAATTTATAAGCTTCCAAGTCATTCCCCAATTGATAAATGATCAAAGGATATTAACAGACAATTTTCAATTGAAGAAATTAAAGCTATATATAGTCATGTGAAAAATCTCCAAATGATTATTGATTAGAGGAATATAAATTAAAACAACTATGAGGTACTACCTCACACTTATTAGATTGGCTAAGATGGAAAAAAGGGAAAATGATCAAAGCTGGAGAGACTGTGGGAAGATTGGGACATTAATGCACTATTGGTGGAGTTATGGAAAGCAATATGGAACTTACCCAAAAAGCAAAAAAAACTGATAATACCCTTTGAACCAACAATACCAATACTAAAGAACTCATAAAAATGAGAAAAATCCCACATGTTCCAAAATATTCATAGCAGCTCTTTTTGTAGTGGCGAAGAATTGAAAATTGAGGGGATGCCCATTAACTGGGCAATGATTGAACAGTCTATAGCATATGAATGTTATGGAGTACTGTTGTTCTATAAGAAACTATGGACTTTAGAAAAACATGGAAAGAATTGTATGAATTGATGCTGAGCAAAGGGAACAGAGCCAAGAGATTAACAACAACTTTGTGAGTTGATCATCTTTGAAGGAAGCAGTTCGTCTCTGCAGTTCAGAGATCTAGGACAACCATGGGAGATGGACAATGCCATCCACATTTTTCCCAGAGGGAAAAGAAAAACAAAAAAAGAAAGAAAATACAGAATCTGAATAAATACTATGTTCATTTTTTAAAAACTTCTCTTATGTTTTTCCTTCCTATCCCTATTTCTCATACACAAAATGATTAATATATAAATATGTTCAACACAGAAGTATATGTACAACTTTTACCAGCTATTTGTTGCTGATGGGAAGGGGTTGTGAAGAGAATATGGTGAAAAAAGTGTTTTACCTACAAACAGGCAAGTGGATGAATACTGACAAACTTCCATAACCTGTAAGCAGAAAAATAAAATAAAATATCAATTATAAAACATGAAGGTTGGTCTAGATAAGTGACCTTGACTAAAAGACTGACCTGTTAGGTTCCTTCTGACTCTTAATCCATGATCTGATGAACATCCTCTACCAATTCCTAACCACTGTCCCAACCCCAAAGCATCCATCCTGTGCCTCATTTTCATTCATTGCTTCTAATTTTCATCTATTTCATTTTGAATCTGGAACCAAACTATTCAGTCCCATTGTTTTATGTCACACTAGAAAGCCAAAACAGACATTGGCACAGGACTTCCCAACATGGGGTGCTCTTTTTTTGACTTTGAAGATTTTATTTATTTTGTTTTACAATTTTTCCCCAATCATACTTCCCTCCCTGACCCCCCCCAGAAGGCAATTTGCCAGTCTTTACATTGTTTCCATGGTATACATTGATCCAAATTGAATGTGATGAGAGAGAAATCAAATCCCTAAGGAAAAAACCTAAAGTAAAAGAGATAGCAAGATCAGACAATAAGATATCAGATTTTTTTCCTAAATTAAAGGTAATAGTCCTTGGTCTTTGTTCAAACTTTATCATTCTTTCTCTGGATACAGATTGCATTCTCCATCACAGACAGTCCAAAATTTTCCCTGATATTTGCACTGATGGAATTAGCAAGTCCATTAAGATTGATCATCACTCCCATGTTGTTGTTAGGGTATACATTTTTTTTTCTGGTTCTTCCCATCTCACTCAGCATCGGTTCATGCTAATCCCTCCAGGCTTCCCTGAATTCCCATCCCTCCTGGTTTAGAATAGAACAATAGTGTTCCATGACATGCATATATGGCAGTTTGCTAAGCCATTCCCCAAATGAAGGATATTTACTTGATTTCCATTTCTTTGCCACCACAAACAGGGCTGCTATGAATATTTTTGTACAAGTGATGTTTTTACCCTTTTACATCATCTCTTCTGGGTACAGACTCAGTAGTGGTATTGCTGAATCAAAGGGTATGCACATTTTTGTTGCCTTTTGGGCATAATTCCAAATTGTTCTCCAGAAAGGTTGGATGAGTTCACATCTCCACCAACAATGTATTAATGTCCCAGATTTCCCACATCCCTTCCAACATTTATCATTGTTCTTCTTGGTCATATTAGCCAGTCTGAGAGGTGTGAGGGGGTACTTCAGAGATGATTTAATTTGCACATCTGTAATAAGTAATGATTTAGAGCAATTTTTCATATGACTATGGATTGCTTTGATTTCCTCATCTATAAATTGCCTTTGCATATCCTTTGACCATTTGTCAATTAGGGAATGGCCTTTTTTTTGAAAATTTGACTCAGTTCTCTGTATATTTTAGAAATGAGTCCTTTGTCAGAAATACTAGTTGTAACGATTGTTTCCCAGTTTACTACATTTCTTTTGATCTTGGTTACAGTGGTTTTGTCTGTGCAGAAGCTTTTTAATTTAATGTAATCAAAATCATCTAGTTTGTTTTTAATGATGTTCTCCATCTCTTCCTTGGTCATAAACTATTTCCCTTTCCATAGATCTGACAGGTAAACTACTCTTTGATCTTCAAGTTTGCTTAGAATAGTGTTTTTTATGTCTAAATCCTGTACCTGTTTTGATCTTATCTTGGTATAGAGTGTGAGGTTTGGTCTAATCCAAGTTTCGTCTATACTGAATTCCTGTTTTCCCAACAGTTTTTATTAAAGAGAGAGTTTTTAATCCCAATAGCTGGACTCTTTGGGTTTATCAAATAGCAGATTACTGTAATCATTTCCTGCTATTGCACCTAATCTATTCCACTGATCTACCATTCTATTTATTAGTCAATACCAGACAGTTTTGATGACTGATGCTTTATAATATAATTTTGGATCTGGTAAGGATAAGTCACCTTCTTTTGTACTTTTTTTCATTGAATCCCTGGAAATTCTTGACTTTTTATTTCTCCATATGAATTTACTTACAACTTTTTCTAACTCATTAAAGTAATTTTTTGGAATTTTGATTGGTATGGCACTAAACAAGTAGTTTAGTTTTGGTAGAATTATCATTTTTATTATATTATCTTGACCTATCCATGAGCAGTTGATGTTTGCCAGGTTATTTAAATCTGATTTTATTTGTGTCAGACGTGTTTTGTAATTGTTTTCAAAAAGTTTCTGAGTCTGCCTTGGTGGGTAGACTCCCAGGTATTTTATATTGTCTGAGGGTTCTTTGGATGGGATTTCTCTTTCTAGCTCTTCCTGCTGTATTTTGCTAGTCGTATTTAGAAAACTTGAGGATTTATAAGGATTTATTTTATATACTGCAAATTTGCTAAATTGCTAATTGTTTCCAGTAGTTTTTTGGATGATTTCTTGGGATTCTCTAGATGACCATCATGTCATCTGCAAAGAGTGAGAGTTTTGTCTCTTCCTTCCCAATTCTAATTCCTTCAATTTCTTTTTCTTCTCTTATTGCTGAAGCTAACATTTCTAATACGATATTGAATAGTAGTGGTGATGATGGGCATCCTTGTTTCACCCATGGGGTGCTTTTTTCAATGTGTGTGATGTGCTCTGTGAGCAAGGCAGGGAAGCAGCTCAAAGGAAATGTAAGATGCATAAGTTTAAAGTATTTACCACATGGACTA
>NC_133662.1:64113695-64186195 GCF_037893015.1 Macrotis lagotis
AATGGAATCATGAAGAGCTGAACAGGACTGAAAAGTTAAGCAAGATAGGGAAAGGAATAGGGACTGCATCTTTGGTTTCATTATTATAGGTGATTTCTGGGTAAGGAAACTCCCTCTATCAGTGCCTTTTCTACAACTTATTGTCTTGGGGACAAGTATCTAGGAGGGTGCTGAGCTGTTAAGTGACTTGCCCAGGATCATGCAACCAGGACCAGAGTTTGTACTTTTGCTTCAAGTCTAGCTCCCATTCACTTAGTTAATATTATTTAATGATTAATTTGGCTTTAAAGATGAAGAAAACTTATCAGGATGTTCAAAACTGCTTCTTGCAGATTCAAATAGACCATATCTCAGAAAGAAGCTTAGCAGTGGGGGGCAAAATTGTTTTCTATAGACCCATTTCTTATCTACTTTTTAATTAGGGGGATGAGAAGATGTTGATGCCATGCTGGTTTTCTTTTCTTGACACATTTTTGATCAGCTTTGGAGAAGGGCCTGTCATTACTTCGTGGTTGGTGGTGCTAAGACTGGTCAAAAGAACCAGAATAATTAGCATATAGAGTGGTGCTAGTCCCAAGTGTAGGGGAGCTGTCTATCGGCTTGACCAATTCTGTTGTTGTTCTACTCTTTGGCTTAACATCTGACAGAAAAGGTAAATGTTCCTGCTTGAGTGATCTGTTCTACTGGCAGTTTTCTACAGATGAGCAATATTTGAAACATGTTTAAATTTTTGTCAGACTACTAATAATAACTCTTATATAATCCACTACTGGCCTGTAGAATTACTTTATACATTCTCTGTGGCTATTCAACTTGTGAAAATGGCAAGACATTTTAACAACATGTCCCCCTAATTAACTTATCAATGAATTTGAGTGTGTCTCTTCTTGATTTTAAAAATAAAGCATTATCGTGCACCATATAAATAATAATTTATTCCCATTCCATAGGACTTGTCTTTTTCCTGAGCTTTTTGAGTCTCATTGATATTCCCAGCATGCTGCTGAAGTGATATTTTTTATGAGAAAATGAAGAAAAGAAAGCATATTAAATTGCCTGCTTGATTGAATTATTACCCTCCCAAATAGATAAAGCCAGAGAGCAGATTTTATATTCAACTTTGAATGTTATGAAAATAGGTCTAGATCAGACCAAGAATAACAATGAAATATGCTAATGGAAGTTTGTGCTTTGAAAGTTCTTGCCATAGGTCTTAGGAAAGTGAAGTTAGAAGATTATTGTCATTGTTAAACTTAGTTAAGATGAATCATTTGATAGGTAATTTGGGACTGTATATGATCCCTGCAATAATTTATTTGACTATCATTCAATTTAGAAAGCTTTTCAAATATTCTGTTTTGTGCCAGGGATTGTTCAAGGCTCTATGAATATAAAGTCAAAAGGGGAAAAAATGATTGCTGTCCTCAAGGAGCTTACATTTTACTAGAGTTTAAAATAGAGAAATTAAATCAAATAAGGCAGAAAACATTGTGGTTTCTGAGAGAAATGATTCATTGGGTCCCTGTTTTATTCTACCAAATATTAATCAGATTAGAGTGATTTTGCAGGGGTAATGATTAGAAATAATTACCCATGGTGTAATCATCTAGAAACTTACATTAGGCAGTTTATTCATCTAACAGTAATCCGAGGATAATTTACATATTATAAAATATATAAATATATAGTTTACATAAATATATATATATATATCATATTGAGTTAAATAGATAAGATAGATTCTTTCTTTAGTAGAACTCAAAATTTAAAATTATAGAGCTGTTGTTCACCACTTATTTACCAATTATAAAATTCACTTGCCTAACCATAAGAATGCTGATGACTAAATTCAGTGTGGTTGATCTGTGATCTGGAGGGTCCCCAATATATTTTTGTACTTGTGGACTGTTTGCTCTTGCCCAACATGACAAGGGGGTCTATCTTATAAACACTTAGTCATAATGGATGACCATTGTCCTGTGACCATTCATGCTGGCACATCATTTCTGACTCTCCTTGAGAGTCAAAAGCAAGATCAATCAACCAACAAGACTGTCTTTTTCTTAGTATCTGGGTATCAAGTTTTTTAAAACTAAAGCCTGGAGAAAGGGGATACTTCAGATCATGTGGAAGATATGAGGTCTACTTTATTAGGAGGGATCATGAGCCCCTTAATAAAGGGATTTTGGCTTGGAGTTCTGCCTTAGTGGTTTTTCTTGCAGATTGTACCATATCTAATTAGAGCAGTCTGAATTTATTTAAAAAGTTCTTAAGTACCTACTGTGTTAATTGAACTTTCATGATCTTTGAAGGAATATAAGATTTATATAAACCTCAGTTCCTGCCAATGGAACATGAAAAGTTGGACAGGACTGAAAAGTGACTGAATAACATATATTCTGGGGATTCCTTGGTAACACCTTAATAAAATATAGCAAAGAAACTCTTTATTTGACTTGCCTCTTTTCCAAATCATTTTCCATATAGTAACCAAAATTGTCTTCTTAAGCAATAGACCTAATCATGTCTCTTACATGCACAAAAATCTTCAGTAATTTTTTGTTGCTTTTAGAAATATACTTTTTAGCTTAATATTTAAGTCCCTGTCCAGTCTAGCACCAGGGTACCTTTCCAGCCCTTTCATACTACCCCCCATTCATATTGATGCCAGGAATTATAACCATAGAGAAATACTACAATTGGAATCTTCTCTGAACTGCTAAGATGATACCTCTTGATCTTTATTTTGGCCCTGGTCATGCATTCACCTGGGGGTCAATTCAGAAGTTAGATCCTGCATTATGTCACCTTAAATCAGGTAGGGGCTCATCCTACAGCCACACCCCACCACAGACAAGACCTTGACCACTGCTGGAATCAATCTCTCACTTTCAAGCACTGACCCTGAGGGGGCATTTAAGGTGACTCTCTCTTATACCTTGGGTTAATCTGAATTTGGGCTGTCTGATTAAACTGCCTAGCCCAAAACTCACATGGCCTTTAAAGAATTCTTAACTACCTTTCACCTTCTGTTGTAATGACCTTTTAATAAGTCTATATTTTCTTTTATGTCCTCATTCCCAGGTCAGAATCGTGAGTTTTTCAAGAGGAATCAACTGAATCCTCCTACAACAATATATTCTAAGTTCGTTTCAAAACTGAATACTATTTTCCCCTATACTATTTTTGACTATATTCCATTTAATCATCTCCAGGTATTTAAATAAGCAGTCCCCAAAGCTTGGAATGTATTCTTTCATGATCTCTCTTATTCTCAGAAATCTTTTGTTTGGTAGTCTGTCGTGTTCAACTCTATATAAACCCATTTGGGGTTTTCTTGGCAGAGATACTGGAGTGGTTTGACATTTTCTTTTCCAACTTATTTTACAAATGAAAAAACTGAGGCAAACAGTATTAAATGACTTGACCAGGATTATACAGCTAATAAGTATCTGTGGCTATATTTGATCTCATGTCTTCCTGACTCCAGGTCTGGCACTCTATTCACTGTATCACCTTGCTGGAATTTAGAAATCTCATATCCATTCAAAACTAAGCTCATAAGTTATCATCTCTGTGAAACCTCACTTGATGCCCCTTGTTCACTTCATTTTTATAATTACCTAATATTTATTTACCTTTCTCATTATACACAAAAGAAAGTAAGTTTCTTCTTGAAGGTAAGAATCTGTTTTTTTCTTGTTATCAAGCAAGTAGCTTAGGGGCAGGATGATAAAGTAGATAAAAAAACTGACTTCAAAGTCAAAAAGACCTAGGCTTGAGTTCTTCCTCCAACACAAATTACTGTATGATCTTGGTCAAGTCACTTGACTTTTATGTGCTCTTGAAAACTCTCGAAGACTATACATTGCAGAAAATATACCAACCTATTTTAGTAGAACTTTCCATAACCTCACAGGTCAATCTCTATTCTATTCTTATCCTTCTTTGACTTCTGTCTGGAAATGTATAGAGAAAACAAAGACAAAAGCAAAACAATTCCTACCTTCAAGCATCTGGAAGAGACACCACATATATATATATATATATATATATATATATGCATATTAATATGCATCTATCTTTCCATCTTTCTATACAACACACATACATATTTATTTATACACGCACATATCACACTATTTACAGTCTCAATTCCTTAAACTTCTAGAATGTGACTTGCATATGGTAGGTATTTAATGAATGCTTACTGAAGTGAACAAAAAAAGACATTTGCTCAGCCATAGGAGGCATTCCAAGGATTAGTAACAAAGAATGTTGATCTCATTTATTTCACTGTTCTAATATATAGCAGAATGATGAGCTAACACAATTCTTTGATCTAATTGAGCCTTTGAAGCACACTGGACTTTCTTTTATCCCAATTTTAGCCTGAATATAGTTATAATAACCAGT
The DNA here is from genome assembly GCF_037893015.1 of Macrotis lagotis. Taxonomy (NCBI): domain Eukaryota; kingdom Metazoa; phylum Chordata; class Mammalia; order Peramelemorphia; family Peramelidae; genus Macrotis; species Macrotis lagotis. The sequence goes on from NC_133662.1 coordinate 64,118,112, forward strand.
TGGAATGATACACAGAAGGGCACACTTTGTGTTAAATAGTTATTTCTTATGGAATGATTCAAAACCATTCTTTTGCTGTTTTAAGTGCTTTTAGAAAAACATATAGATCATTGTCCTTTCTGGTCATATTGGTCAGTCTGAGAGGTGTGAGGTGGTACCTCAGAGATTTTTTAATTTGAATTTTTCTAATAATTAGTGATTTACAGAAATTTTTCTTATGATTATGGATTGCTTTGATTTCCTCATCTGTAAATTCCCTTTACATATCCTTTGACCATTTGTCTATTGGGGAATGGCTTTTCTTTTTTTTTTTTTTAAATTTGACTCTGTTCTCTGTATATTTTAGAAATGAGTTTTTTGTCAGAAACACTAGTCGTAAAAACTGTTTCCCAATTTACTACATTTCTTTTGATCTTGGTTTCAGCAGTATTGTCTGTGCAAAAGCTTTTAATTTAATGTAATCAAAATTATCTAGTTTGTTTTTAATGATGTTCTCCATCTCTTCCTTGGTCATAAATGGCTTCCCTTTCCATAGATCTGACAGGTGTACTACTGCTTGATCTTCTAGTTTGCTTATAATATCAATATTGGAAGGGATGTGGGAAATCTGGGACACTAATGTATTGTTGGTGGAGCTGTGAACTAATCTAAACTTTCTAGAGAGAAATTTGGAATTATGCCCAAAGGGCAATAAAAATATACATGCCCTCTGATCTAGCAATACCACTACTGGGTCTATACCCTGAAGAGTTTATGAAAAAGGGTAAAAACATCGCCTGTATAAAAATGTTCATAGTAGCTCTGTGGTTGCAAAGAAATGGAAATTGAGGAAATGTCCATCAATTGGGGAATGGCTTAACAAACTGTGGTATACATGTGTGATGGAACACTGTTGTTCTATTAGAACCCAGGAGGAATGGGAAGTTAGGGAAACCTGGTGATATTTGCATAAACTGATACAGAGCGAGATTAGCAGAACAAGAACATTGTACGCCCTAAGAGCTACATGGAAGTGATGATCAACCTTAATGGACTTGCTCCTACCAACAGGGCAACAATCAGGTACAATTTTGGGGTTTCTGTGATGGAGAATGCCATCTGTATCCTGAGAAAGAATTATGGAGTTTGAACAAAGACCAAGGATTATTACCTTTAATCTAAAAAATATGTTGTCTTATCATATAATTCTGCTATATGTCATACTATATGTTTCATACTTAAAAATATGATTTGTCTCTCATCACATTCAACTTGGATCAATGCATACTATGGGAATGATGTAAAGACTAGCAGGACAAAAAATACCTATAGAAGTATTATGTATAGTGGATTGAGGGCAAGACTCTAGGAAATCTTTCAAGTTTTACTTTTGATAAATATTGGTGGTTTGGTTTTGAACAAGAACAGACTTCTGGGCTACTCTTTAAGACTATCAAATATAGAAGAGTTGCAAAACTTCATTTATAGAGGATGTTTTCTCACTTGCATTTCCATGCACAGATGAAGTATATGAATTAAAAAAAAAAGTTAGGTACTTCTGGCCAAGATGACGGAGAGAAGACAGGCACTGCACTAAGTGCTCCTTGTTCCCCTCAAAAATAACATGAAAGAAGCCTCTTAACAGAAATTTGCCCGACAAAACCCAGAAAAAGAAGCTAGGAGAACACTTACAACAAAGGTCTGTCTCAGGGGACTGTGGATGAACCGGGAACAGAGAGCAGAGGGTGAACATGGGGACAACAGTGGAGTGAAGCCAGATACTGAGGCTTAGCAGGTGATGGGTTTGAGGACCAACTTTAGCGGAAGAATCTTTGCCCCGTGGGGGAGAGGAGCTCTGGTGAGTCCCAGTCAATGGGAATGTGAGTTCCAGCACAGAGAATTGCAGAGCATGTCTGGAAAATGATGAGCTGGGCACTGGAACTGAGCTCCATACTTTTTATGGAGCATTCTTTCCAGAAGGAATGGTAAACGCCTCCCCCCCCCCTCCCCCAACCCCCAGGCTCAGGTGTGGGCAACAGAGCTCACACAGCTGAAAGGGAGATAAACTCCCTACCCCAGGTCACAGCCCATTGTTCAAGGTCAACTCAGACCCTGCTGCCCATCCTCACTCCTTCCTCACCCCCTCCAAGATTTGGGAGAGGGCTACAAACACTCCAGAGAAAGCTGCCAGCACCTCCTACAGGCTGGCACACTTGGAATTACTAAGCCAAGTGAACAAAGTCTCTGGGGTTTTCAAAAGCAAACCTCTGAGAGTCAGCCCCTCCCCTAACACAAGATCCTAGGAAAATGAAGAAAGAACAGTGAAAAGGGGGGGGGCAATGGAGAAATATTTAGAAGTAACAAATTCTAACCCAGAGACATCTAGCACTTTTGAGGAGAATATGAATTGGTTTCCAGCGCAGAAAGACTTCCTTGAATAAACAGGAAGGAGTTTAAAAATCAGTTGGAAAATATGGGAAAAGAAACCCAAGAGAAGATTAACACCTTGCCACAAGAAAAAAAAATCCTTGGAAAATAAAATTGGACAAATACAAAATGAGAATAATTTTTTCAGATCTTCAATTGGGCATATACAAAAAGAAAATAATTCTCTCAAAACTACACTTGGTAAATGGAAAATTCCTTCAAAAATAGAATTGACCAATTAGAAAAGAAGTTGCAAAGGGTAAATGAAGAAAATTCTTCTCTAAAAAATATAATGGAGTCTGTGGTAATTAATAACTTCATGAGACAAGAAGAATCTGTTAAATGAAACCAAAAGATTGAAAAAATAGAAGAAAATGTAAGATACCTCATCAGCAAAGCCACTGACCTTGAGAATAGATCAAGACGGGACAACCTGAGAATTATAGGTCTTCCTGTAAATATTGACGAGAACAAATGCATGGATGTAATATTACAGGTTTTAGTGATGGAAAACTGCCTTGATATCATGGAACCAGAGGTTCAAAATAATTATTGAAAGAACATATTGATCCTCTCCAGAAAGAGATCCTAAAATGTAAACACCAAGAAATGTGGCCAAAATCCAGAACTGTTTGATAAAAGAGAAAGTCCTGCAAGAGGCCAGAAAGAAGCAATTTAGATACCAAGGAGCCACAGTAAGGATTATTCAGGATGTGGCTGCAGCAACATTAAGGGATCAAAGGGCCTGAAATGAGATATTCTGAAGAGCAAGGGAGCTTGGAATGTAGTCAAGAATCCACTATCCAGCAAATCTGAGCCTTCTCTTCCAGGGGGAAAAGGTGGACATTTAACTAAATTGGAGACTTCCAACAATTCCTGATAAAAAGACCAGAGCTAAATAGGAAATTTGGACACCAAACAGGTAGCTCAAGAGACACATGTAAAGGTAAAAAAATATACAAGTTTAAAGGGAAAAAAACTGCTATCAAATAAGATGAAACTGGCTATATCCTCACCTGGGAGAAAGATTCTCATAACTCTTGTGAATTGTAACTCTATTAGAGAGAATATACTTAGCCAGAAGTGATAGACACTCATGACTTTTCTGTGACTCAGATAGAATTATTTAAAAACAATACCTCCTTAAAAAGGGGAGAAGAAGGAGACAGGAGGATGGAGGGTATTGAATGGGGGTAATCTCACTACATTAAGAGGTATAAAAGACCTGTTGTAATAGAGGGCAAGAAGGGAGGAGGTGAGAACAACCTAAATCTTCTTCTCATCAGACATGACTTAAATTTAACTTACACACACTCAGTTAAGATAAGAAACTTATCTTACCTTTCAAGCATTAAAAGGGAAAAAGAGGAGGGAGGATGGGGAGAGGGGAGAAAATGGGGAACTAACAGAAGGAAGGTAAGGAAGAAGGGGGAAAAAGGGAAAGGGAAAAGAAAGGGGAGGGGGTTGATATAGGAGGACAAATCCACTCAAGGTGACTGTATTCAGAAACAAAATACTGGGGAATATAGATAAAGTGAAAAGGGGGGGAAAATACAAGCAGAGAGAAGATAGCATAGAAAGCAATAAAGAGTTAGTAATTGTAACATTGGATGTGAATGGAATGAAATCTCCCTTAAAATGTAAGGGAATAGCAGAGTGGATTAAAAACCAGAATCCTACAATATGTTGCTTACAAGAAACTCATTTGAAGCAGAGAGATACATATAAAGTAAAGGAAAAGTTTGGAACAAAATATATTTTGCTTCAGCTGAAGTGAAAAAAGCAGGGGTAGCAATCCTTATCTCAGACACAGGAGCTGAAAAAATAGATAGCGTTAAAAGAGATAAGGAAAGAAAGCATATCCTTCTAAAAGGTACCATGGACAATGTAATTTCCATACTAAATATGTATGCACCAAATGGAATAGCATCCAAATTCTTAGATGAGAAATTGAAAGAGCTACAGGAAGACATAGAGAGTAAAACTCTACCAGTGGGAGACCTCAACCTCCCCCTCTCAGATTTAGATAAATCTAATCTTAAAATAAACAAGAAGGAAGTTAAGGAGGTAAATAGATTGTTAGAAAACCTAGATATGATAGACTTATGGAGGAAATCGAATGGAGATAGAAAGGAATATACTTTTTTTCTTCAGTACATGGCACTTACACAAAAATTGACCATGTACTAGGGCATAAAAACTTAATGATTAATTGCAGAAAGGCAGAAATAGTGAATACATCTTGCTCAGATCATAATACAATAAAAATCATATGCAATATTGGGCCAGGGAGATATAGACCCAAAACTAATTGGAAACTATATAACCTCATTTTAAAGAATGAGTGGATCAAACAACAAATTATAGAAAGAATTAATTATTTCATTCTAAATAATGACAATAATGAAACAACATACCAAAACCTATGGGATTCACTCAAGATGGATATCAGGGGATATATTATATCTTTAAATGCTTAGATGAATAAATTAAAGAAAGAGGAAATCAATAAACTAAAATTAGAAATCCTAAAAATTAAAGGAGAAATTAATAAAATCCAAAGCAAGAAAATTTATTGAAATAATAAATAAAACCAAGAGTTGGTTTTATGAAAAACCCAATAAAACTGATAAACTTCTGGTCAATTCGATTAAGAAAAGAAAGAAGAAAACCAAGTTGTTAGTAGCATAAATGAAAAGGTGAACTTACCACCAATGACGAGGAAATTAAAGTAACAATTCAGAATTACTATGTAAATAAATTTGATAATTTTAAGTGAAATTGACGAATATTTACAAAAATTTAAGTTGCCCAGCTTAAATGAGGAGGAAATTAAATACCTAAACAACATTGTCTCAGAACAAGAAATTCAACAGGCCATTACTGAACTCCCTAAGAAAAAATCTCCAGGGCCAGATGGATTCACAAGTAAATTCTATCAAACATTTAAGGAACTTGGTTCCAATTCTATATAAACTCTTTGGAAAAATAGGTGAAGATGGAACTCTGCCTAACTCTTTCTATGACACTAATATGGTGCTGATACCTAAACTTGGCAGAGTTAAAACAAAGAAAGAAAATTATAGACCTATCTCCCTGATGAATATAGATGTAAAAATATTAAATAAAATCTTAGCAAAATGATTATAACAAGTAATATATTATGACCAACTGGATTTATCCCAGGAATGTAGGGTTGGTTCAATATTAGGAAAACCGTTAGTATAATTAATTTCATCAATAACTAACTCATCAGAAATCATCTGATGATATCAATAGGTACTGAAAAAGCTTTTGACAAAATACAGCACCCATTCCTACTAAAAACACTTGAGAGTGTAGGAATAAATGGATTGTTCTTTGAAATTATAAGCAGTATCTATCTGAAACCATCTACATGCATCATATGGAATGAGGATAGGCTAGAGGTATTCCCAATAAGGATGCCAATTATCACCACTATATTATTCAATATTGTATTAGAAATGTTAGCTTCAGCAATAACAGAAGAAAAAGAAATTGAAGGAATTAGAATTGGGAAGGAAGAGACAAAACTCTCAATTTTTGCAGATGACATAATGGTACAATTAGAGAATCCCCCCCAAAATCATCTAAAAAACAACTAGAAATAATTAGCAATTTTAGCAAAGTCACAAGATATAAAATAATTCCTCATAAATCCTCAACATTTCTATATATGACTAGCAAGATACAACAGAAAGAGCTAGAAAGAAAAATTCCATTCAAAGTAAGTTCAGACAATATAAAGTACCTGGGAGTCTACCTGCCAAGGCAGACTCAAAAAGGTTTTGAAAACAATTACAAAACACTTCTCAGATGAGTAAAATCATATTTAAATAACTGGGAAAACATCAACTACTCATAGATACATCGAGCTAATATACAAAAAATGACAATTCTACAAGAGTAAACTACTTGTTTAGTGCCCTACCAATCAAAATTCCAAAAAATTACTTTAATGAGTTAGAAAAAATTGTAATCAAATTCACATGGAGAAATGAAAATTCAAGAATTTCCAGGGATTCAATGAAAAGAAGTACAAAAGAAGGTGGCTTAGCCTTAACAGATCTAAAATCATATTATAAAGCATTAGTCATCAAAACTGTGGGGTATTGGCTAAGAAATAGAGTGGTGGATCCATGGGATAGTCTAGGTACAATAGCAGGAAATGATTATAATAACCTGCAGTTTGATAAACTCAAAGGGTCCAGCTATTTGAGATAAGAACTCTCTCTTCAAGAAAAACTGTTGGGAAAATTGGAAGTTAGTATGGAAGAAACCTGGATTAGACCAACACCTCATACCCTATTCCAAGAGAAGATCAAAATGGATACAGGATTTACACATAAAAATAATATTATAAGCAAACTAGAATATCAAGGAGTAGTTTACCTGTCAGATCTATGGAAAGAGAAGTAGTTTATGACCAAGAAAGAGATGGAGAACATCATTAACTTTGATACATTAGATAATTTTTATTACGTTAAATTTAAAAAAAACCTTTTGCACAGATAATTTTGATTATATTAAATTAAAAGCCTTTTGCACAGATAAAACCACTGTAAGTAAGATCAAAGGAAATTTAGTAATTGGGAAACAATTTTTACAACTAATATTTCTGACAAAGGACTCATTTCTAAAATATACAGAGAACTGAGACAAATTTTCAAAAAAGCAAGCCATTCCTCAATTGAAAAATGCTCAAAGGATATGCAAAGGCAATTTATAGATGAGGAAATAAAAGTAATCCATAGTTATATGAAAAATTGCTCTAAATCATTACTTATTAGAGATATGCAAATTAAAGCTTCTCTGAGGTAACACCTCCCACCTCCCAGACTGCCATTATTTTTTTTTTGCAAGGCTAATAGGGTTAAGTGGCTTGTCCAAGGCCACACAGCTAGGTAATTATTAAGTGTCTGAGACCAAATTTGAACCCAGGTACTCCTGACTCCAGGGCCGGTACTTTATCCACTATGCCACCTAGCCACCCCACCAGACTGGCCATTATAACCAGAAAGGACAAGGATCAGTGTTGGAAGGAATGTGGGAAATCTGCGACCCTAATACATTGTTGGTGGAGTCATCCAACCTCTCTGGAGAGCAATTTGGAATTATGCCCAAAGGGCAACAAAAATGTGTATACCCTTTGATCCAGCAATACCACTAATGGGTCTATACCCTGAAGAGATTGTTGAAAAGGGTAAGAACATCACAAGTACAAAAATATTCATAGCAGTTCTGTTTGTCGTGGCAAAGAATTGGAAATTAAGTGAATGTCCTTGAATTGGGGAAATGGCTTGACAAACTGCAGTATATGGGTATATGTATGTATGTCATGGATCATTATTGTTCTATTAGAAACCAGGAAGGATGGGAATTCAGGGAAGCCTGGAGGGATTTGCACATAAACTGATGCTGAGCAAGATGAGCAGAACCAGAACAAAAATGTACACCCTAACAGCAACATAGGGTTGATGATCATACTTAATGACCTTGCTCATTCCATCAGTGAAACAATCAGGCCCAGTTTTGGGATATCTGTAATGGAGAGTATCATCTGTATCCTGAGAAACAATTGTGGAGTTTGAACAAAGACTATTATCTTTACTTAAAAAAAATAAAACCATTATCTTATCATGTAATATTGCTATCTTCTATGTTTTTTTTCCCCTTAAGGATATGATTTCTCTCTCAGCACATTCAATTTAGATCAATGTATGCAATGGAAACAGTGTAAAGACCAACAGACTGCCTTCTGTGGGGATGGGGGGAGGGAAGCAAGATTAGGGAATTGATGCTCAAAGTAAATAAAGGAAGTAAAAGTGCAGATAATTTCCATTGATATGCTAAAGTAATTTGGCACTTGCAAACACTATCTTTTCTTTCAGAAAAAGTGCAGATTTCATTACTGAGCCCATCAATTATATTTGAAAGACTGGGGATAAAAGTAAATAATATACGAAAAACATTTTGAAAACCTTAAATATAAGAAACTATTATTATTTTTATTTTCATGTATTATTCTAGCCACCATGTCACATCCTGATAGAAATTTTTTTTAGGTTTTTTACAAGGCAAAGGGGGTTAAGTGACTTGCCCAAGGCCACACAGCTAGGTAATTATTAAGTGTCTGAGGTCAGATTTGAACTCAGGTACTTCTGACTCCAGGGCTGGAGCTCTATCCACTGTGCCACCTAGCTGCCCCATCCAGATAGAAATTGGATAAATACTAAACTTTTATAGTCTGTAGTGATATACAATTTGTTCTAATATTAAACAGTCTGTGTGAATTTCTGGTAATAATAATTTAGTCATAAATTGTCATCATGAGCCCATTCTTTTTTTCAAAAAGATCTCCATGTCTTAGCCATTTATTTGATATTTTTTGGTAATATCTTTTGGGATGAGTTCTTGGGATGAACCCATGGTAGGTATTTTGATTACAGTCTTGGATCTGGGTGATTTCATGGACTCTGTATCGAAGCTATAGACTCCATGTAAAGACTTAAAGTATTTCCTATACATTCAGCAATGTTTTCTATCTTTTATATATAACGTAAGTATTTTTTGATTTGTTGATTTTCTATTTGCGTTAAGAATATCTATATCCTAAAGATCAACTGTCTAAAAGATGTACCATCTAGGACGATCTCAACCATCATTGCTCACTTTTCTGTTGGTTCTGAGTGATCAGTTCTTCATTATTCAAATGACTACCCTTGGCTTGAAGATCTCAGTGGTGATTGATGATGGCCACCATTTTTTTTCATAGTTCTTGCCTGTGATAGAAAATATTCAGACTAACTGACTCACCAATAGTTTGGAAGACAATTCAAGATGATGTTAGCATTCTGTAATTTTTTGTATCCAATAATTGATGAGATATCTCATGACTAAATCACAGTAAAAAATTTTTATTTCTGTATCAAGTATATGCAAAAAAATGAATACTTTTCCCTATAACAATGACTTGACACAAGAGAAAGTATCAAAGATGATGACTTTGTCATTAGCATCCATATAATATAAGGCAGAATTGATAACTCATTCTAAAATAACTAATCCCAATATCTCAATATTTTCATCTCGTTCATTCTCATCATCATCATTCTTCTTCCTTCTTGGACAAGTTGCCACTCTGGATCCATATAAATAATTCTAGCCCTATGCTATTTAACATTTAAATCAATGACTTGGATAAAGGTATAATTGTCATCCTCATAAAATTTCCAAAACCCTCTCAAAACTGAGATGGGGAGAGCCAAAACATGGCTAGAAAAGAATACACAAAATTATCAACAAGCTAGGAAATTTGGATGATTCTAATGAACTGAAATTTACTAAGGATGAATGAACATAAAATTTTACAAAGGAATGGTTAGACAGCTGCTATTCTGGAAAAAAAATTGGGGGTTTTCACAGACTGCAAGTTTCATATGAGCCAGTGGTATGATGTGGCAGCCAGAAGAACCTAATATGAACTTGGACTGCTTTAATAGAGGCAGAGCTAAGAGTCCTACAGAGATGATAATCCCCTGTTTGTTGTCCAGGTCAGACCACATCTGGAGTATTGTGTTCAGATCTTTGTATCACATTTTAGGAAGGAAATTAATTAGCTGGAGAACATATAGAGTAAGCTAACCAGCATGGTGAAAGAGTCTTGAGTTCATGTCATACAAGGATCTCTTGAATGAATTGGGAATGTTTGGTCTGGAGTAGAGAGGAAGACTAAGGATAGACATAAAGGCTTTGTTCAAGTATTTGAAAGGCTGTCATGTGGAAGAGAGATTTAATTTGTTCTGTTTGAACCCAAAGGGCGTAATAAAAAACAATGAGTGTGGGGCGGCTAGGTGGTGTAGTGGATAAAGCACCGGCCCTGGAGTCAGGAGTACCTGGGTTCAAATCCAGTCTCAGACACTTAATAATTACCTAGCTGTATGGCTTTGGGCAAGCCACTTAATCCTGTTTGCCTTGCAAAAACCTAAAAAAAAAAAAAACAAAAACAATGAGTGGAAAGCATAAAGAAGCACATTTAGGTTCCATGTCCTCCGTGATGTCAGCCAATAAGAGCCATTCCAGTTCTGAATTTGCTTATTGAGAAAGCAGAAATGGAACTAAAGAAAAATACAGGACATAGAATCATTTGAATGCAAAGAGAAAAACTGTGTTAGAATGTTTTGAGATAGTTTCATGTTATATTTGAAGGAGAAGATGCAAGTCAAGGTGTGAAAAAATACTTTGTAGATATTTGTATATATAAATGTTTTCTCCTAACTCCTTGAGAGTAAGGGTGTTTTTTTGCTCCTGTCTTTGTATTCATAGAATACCTGGAACAAAGTATGTGTTAAATAAATGTTCATTGATTGATTGAACTAAGAAAGGATAGCAAATGTTTTCTGACCTCTATGTCAGAGCATTTATGAGAATTATTACATTCATTGAAACTATCTCAACCTTGTGGAAGGTATTAGTTATGAATAAATTTTCTATATAGATATTTCTCAGTTAATTATACCATTACAATCATGTAGTTTACTCAGAGAGAATTGAGGAAAAGAAGATTCAGTTAAGATAGAACCTTGAAGTATCTTATAATGAAATATAATCTATCTATTCATCAAAACCACTGAAGATTATTTTAAGCCTTGCTCACTTAGTTTTTGATCATAATCATCAGATAAGGAATAAGACAGGAAGGACTATGCTTTCCAAAGGGGTTCACTACTACTATAGTGGCAGAGGTCCATTGTAGAATTCAGATTGAACCAGATTTCCTTATGAGTGCTAAGATTCACCAGATGGTCATTTGCAGAAAATGTCATTCTGGTTGCATCTGAAAAGTTGCAGATATTTCTGTAGATGCTCAAATGATTTTGGGTAGGCAATTCACACTGGAAAGAGCAAGTGGATTAAGAATATGTATTGTGACATATTGTTGAATGGAAATATATTGATCTTATCTGTCAGTATTTATATATGTCTGGGGTAAATAATACAAATAGACAATGAATTGGGACTGGAATTAAACTGAAAATGGAAAATAGACTGCCTTATCATCAATCAATAACAAACCTTATTTAATAAACCAAATTTCTTCCAAAAACAAAAGTCCATATTTTTGTCAGTATTCTGTTTCATAATTAATATTAGCAAAAATGGAATATAATAGTATCTAAAAATTAGCAAAGACTATCACACAAAGAACATTGGAAATGTGCATTAGGGATATGAGCACATTGCAATATAAAACCAAAAAGAAATTTCTAAGAAGGGGAGAAAGCAAAAGTTGTCTAAGGAAATAATTGATGAGAAAAAAGTAATGGGAATTGTAATGGAGTAAAAATGAGAGAAGAAAAATGGAAAACTTGAATGCACCCCTTGTGTATTTGAAAAGTCAGAAGAAAAAGGGAAAGACCATTATTAGCATGTTAGATTGACTACTGCTGGCAAACTGGTAAAATATAGACCAGGATTACTTAGAATAAGAAGGTATGGATGGGTTGTGACCTATGTCATTGTAGACCTATGTCTAGGAGATCATATATGTTTGGGTTTTTCAGTAAGTAAAATCTTCCCAACCAAGATTACTAAGTGAAAATAGATCTCTCAGAAGGTAGAGGATTCCTCCCTACTTTAAATTTTTAAGTATTGTTCAATTGTTTCAGTAGTGTCTGACTCTTTGTGATCCCATTTGGGGTTTTCTTTGCAAAGATACTATTATTATATTCTCCAGGTCATTTTTATATTTGAGAAAACTGAGGCAAACAGGGTTAAGTATCTTGCTCTCAGGATCACATAACTAGTAAGTTTCTGAGACCAGAATGCAAGGAGATCCCAAATTCTAGGTCGAGTAGTCTATCCACTAATCTTTGAGTAGAAGTTTAAGAACTTCTTGTTCTTTATTTGTATGAATGCAAATGCATCAGCTATGTGTAGCTATCATGTTATAGTAAAATATATTTCTTTACTTCTCTGATACTTAAAACCCTTTACAATCTGGGTCTTAGTCAAACTTTCCGGTTTCTTTCACACCTAATTCTTTCTCTTACACACTCTGGTACATTCCAAACAAACTAGTCTTCTTGTTGTTCCTCATATATAGTACTTCATATCCTATTTCTGGACTTTTTTCCTCTCTGTCTCTCCTGCCTTGGATGCCTACCTTTTTTATTTCTGCCTCTGAGAGTCCTGAGTTTCCTTCAAGACTCAGATCAAGTGCCATCTTCAATATGCTGTTTTCCCCAGCTGCTGATGCTTTTTCCTCCGAATTATATTTTAGTTATTTTGTATATACCTATGTACATGGCGTCTCTTTTAAGCTTGAAAATTTTTTGAGGATGGGAATAATTTCACTTTTGCTTTCTATTCTCAGTATCTATTACTATGACTGTCATATAGTATTCACTTAATAAATATTTGTTGATGGATTAGTTGAGAGATCTGTGAAAAGTACCAGTAAACATGAGAATGATTTTGTGTATACATGAAGATCAATCACTAATGAACAATGGAATAAGATTTATAAGGAAGAAAATCAAGCTTTTGAAATACTATCAAGTAAAATGTCCCAGGTTCAGTGGCTCCTAGAAGGAAAATCCCTTGAAATCCAGAAAGAACTCTTTTGCTAAAGATGCATGGAAATGAATCCTACTAGAGAGGAAATTCATGAAAAAAATTACACTTTGACTTCTCTGTGATGCTATTAGGGAATTTATTCTCCCTTCACTGTACCCCCTTACCTCAAACCCACTCACATATTGACTAACTTGTGAACACTAGGGATTGCATATCTGACCACCAAAAGTGGATAGGCAACTTCTACTGGAAGACTTCTAAGGAGATTTGTATAGGAAAGAGAATCTCTATAAATGTTTGCTGTTATCTATGTATGTATTTAGTTCTATGTGCCTTCTGTGGTAGTTTAATTAAGTTTCTTAGTAATTCACCAATAATAAGTGAATCTTTGAAATTTGAAATTCTGGGTCCACTAGTGATACTCCTCTGAAATATTTTGAAGCAAATATAGATGTGCCATAATGGAAAGAACCTCAATAGCTTCCTTGACCAGTTAAATGAAGAAATTAGGGAAGATCATATTTTCTGGGTAAGGCCTTTGAAAATAGCCAAAACTTCTCTTTTCCACTACTGAGGAAGCTATCAACTACAGTTAACCCCTGCCCGCCCCTGCAGGGGTTGAAAGTATGTTCCCCCCTCCCACAAACTGGAAAAATATGCATAACATTTTTTGTCCCTCCCTTTGTATCAGAGAAGTCTGATTTATTTTTCTTTTATGGGATGTTTAAAGCATTTTTATTATAAATTATTTTGTGCATATCTGAGGTTCTAAACCAGTTCTTATCAGTTAGTCAATATGGGAATGGGTTTGGGGTGAAGGGGTTCAGTGGAAGGAGGGTAAATTCCCTGGTAGCATCACAGGGAAGTCAAAGTATGATATTTTTCTTTAACAAAAGGGTTCTTTCTGGATTGAAAAGGTTTTTTTCTTCTTGAGACCTCTGAATCTGGGAAATTTTACTTTATAGAATCAAAGTTTTACTTTCTTCCTTATTAGAACCATTCCATTATTCATTAGCAATTGATCATCATTTCTGTACACAATCTTATTTTTTTTATTTTTTTATTTTCATTTTGTACAAATTTTTTTTTACATTAATAAAATATTCTTGTTTAAGAGTAAACAAAATACACCTCCCCCACCATGAATATAGACTTGCTTGGGCGATAAAGTAAAGGGGAGAGGAAAAAAAAATTAAAATTAAAAAAAAAAATGGTAATGATTGTAGGTATGGCCAGGTGGCGCAATGGACAAAGCACCAGCCCAGGAGCCATGAGTACCTGAGCCCACATCCAGCCCCGTAAAACCCAACAATCAACCAGCCATGTGACATGCAAGCCACCTGACCCCCACTGCCCTGCAAAAACCAAAAAGAAGAAAAAAAAAGACCCAAAATAAAATAAAATAGTAATAATAGTAGGGGTGGCTGGGTGGCAGACAGAGTATTGGCCCTTGAGCCAGGAGCACCTGGGTCCAAATCCGGCCTCAGACAGCCAAAGATCACCCTGTTATGTGGCCCCAGGCAGGCCACCCAGCCCCATTTACCTGCACCCTCCCCCAAATAATAATAATAATAATAAAAAATGTGCTTCAGTCTTTGTTCCAACACCAATAACTCTGTCATGGGTAGATCCCATTCCTTATGTTAAGTCCATCGCAAAAGTTACTTCCACATTTTTCCAACGTTGCCATTGCTGATTACAACTCCCTCCTTTCTTATTTCTCCACTACCATGTACTCTATTTTCTCTCTCCTTGCACTCTGACTCTGCTATAGAGTCGCTGAGTGGCGCAGCAGACAAATCCCTGGTCCTGGGGCCAAGAAGCCCTGAGCCCCCATACCACCCCTTAGGCCCAGAATCCACCTGGCCCTATGGTCCTGGGCAGGCCTTCCAATCCCAGCCCCTTGCAAGAAGTAAAAAAGAAAATGTGTTATATCTGACCAATCTCCCCTCATGGTCCATCCTCTCCTCCTTTATTCACATCCCCACCTCCTCCCCCTGCTCCCCCACTCCTTCTTACTCCAGATGTCTATACCCCATTGAGTATATATGCTGTTTCCTCTCCTAGCCACCTCTGATGAGAGCAAAGGTTCCCTCATTCCCCCTTGCCTCCCCTTTCATATCATTGCAATAGCTCATTGTAATAAAGAAAAATCTTATTATATGAAATATCTTGGCCTATTCTCCCTCTCCTTTTTCTTTCTCCCATTACATTTCCCTTTTTTTCTATTGACTCCATTTTTATACCATATTTTATCTTCGAATTCAGCTTTGTCCTGTGCTTCAACTATAAAAGCTCCCTCTACCTGCTCTATTAACTGAGAAGGTTCATATGAGTATTATCAGTGTCATTTTTCTATGCAGGAATACATGCAGTTCATCATCATTAAGTTCCTCATATTTTCCCCCTCTCCTCCAATCTCCATGCTTCAACTGAGTCCTGTATCTGAAGATCAAACCTTCTGTTCAGCTCTGGCCATTCCAAAAGGAACCTTTGAAATTCCCCTGGTTCATTGAAAGTCCATCTTTTTCCCTGGAGGAGGACATTCAGCCTTGCTGGGTAGTTCATTCTTGGCTGCATTCTAAGCTCTTTTGCCTTTCGGTATAATATATTCCAAGCTCTACGACCTTCCAATGTAGTTGCTACTAAGTCCTGTGAGATCCTGATTGCAGCTCCATGAAATTTGTCCTTCTGGCTGCTTGTAATATTTTCTCTTTGACTTGGGAGTTCTGGAACTTGGCTATAATATTCCTAGGGGTTGGTTTTTTGGGATCTCTTTCTCGGGGGGGGGGGGGTCGGTGGATTCTCTCCATTTCCATTTTGCCCTCTGCTTCTAAAATATCAGGGCAATTTTCCTGTAGTAATTTTTTGAAAATGATGCTAAGGCTCTTTTCCTGATCATGACTTTAAGGTATTCCAATAATTTTTAAATTACCTTTCCTAAGTCTGTTTTCCATATCAGTTGTTTTTTCAATGAGATATTTCACATTTTCTTCTAATTTTTCATTGTTTTGGTTTTGAAGTATTAATTCCTGATTTCTGGTAAATTCATCAATCTCCCTGAATTCTATTCTTTGTCTGAAGGATTTGTTCTCCTCAGAGAGTTTTCTTATCTCTTTTTCCATCTGGCCAATTTTGCTTTTTAAAGCATTCTTCTCCTCAATAACTTTTTGAACTGTTTTATCCATTTGACCTAAGCTGTTTTTTAGCATGTTATTTTCTTCAGCATTTTTTTGGATTTCCTTGACTAAGCTGCTGACTTCATTTTCATGTTTTTTCCTGCATCTCTCTCCTTTCTTTTCCCAGTTTTTCTTCCAACTCCCTCATTTGATTTTCAAAGTCTTTTTTGAACTCTGTCATAGCCTGAGCCCAATTTCTGTTTTTCTTGGGGTCTTTAGATGCAGGAGCTTGTGCTTCCTCATCTTCAGACTGAGTGTTTTGATCCTTCTTGGGCTCATTTGCAAAATATTTCTCAATAGTCTTCCTCTTGTTTCTCTGCTTGCTCATTTTCCCAGCCTGGGCCTGGTTTAGGAGTGCTTCCTGAGCTTTTGGGACACTCCCACAAGGGTCTCAGTGTGTGAGGTTCTTTCCTCCCTCCTGGTCTGTGAATGTCCATAAGCGCCCCCCTCTGCCATGGGGCCGAGGTGGGGGGGGGGCTGCTGTTCTATGGGGGGCCTAGACTGTTATCAGGATCTGAATGTGGTCAGAACCCCAGGTTCCTGTTCTTGGGGCAGAGGACAAAGCTCTGCAGTCTCTCTTCATTCCCCTCCCTCAGCTCAATGGGTTTATGCCCTGGGGGCTCCTGCTTACCAGCTCTGCCTGTTTCTGTTTCCAGATCTGGGCTGCAGAAAGACCATGCTGCTTGCTGTGTGCCCTGAGGGCTGGGCTCCATGTGCTCGCTCTGGCAGAGGTCCCCCGCTGTTCCCCCACTTTGTGCCCGGTGCTCCCCGGGGTGCAGCTCAGGGGACTCCCCCACTGCTGTGAGCTGAGGCTCCCAGCACCCTGGGGCTGCCTCAAGGAGGCTGAAGTTCTTTCGCTCTGGGGGGCCACCCCTCCGGTGGCTGCCCCTCCGACCCGGGGAGCAGAGCCTTTCTGCTCTTTTCCAGGTTACCTTGAGTAGGAGAACTGCCTCACTGGGTCCCTCTGTGGGTTCTGTCTCTCGAAAGTTTAGTTAGAGTCCTTAGTTTCTAAGTTTTATCAGAGAGCGCCTAAGACTGGATCCCTTCTTGTTGCCATCTTGGTTCCACCCCCCTGCACACAATCTTAAATACATGTTTTCTGTGTATCTGCTGATCTTCACATGTCAACTTAGGGTTCCTCAAAAGTCTCCCCAAATTCCCCATTTAATTTCTTATAGAGACTCATAATTTATCAAAACTGCGATGGGGAAAGTCATGTTACCGGAGGGATAACTGTAGTTCAACAATTCTCCAGGCATTCTCTGCCATCCCCAACCCCTTAATGAATCAGCACTAATCTCCAAACTTTGTCCTACACATTCTGTCTAGGCTCTCTCTTCTCTGTCCATAATGTCTGATCCAACTTAATCCAGAGAAGAATCATATAAAAAGACTACTAGGTATATATGGTTTTGCTTCCTCCTCCCTTTCACCAGGGACCTCAGTGAACCTGTTTCCATCCTCCCTGACTGTCCCAAGTGTTGTATTTACCCTCAACATAATTGATTTTTTTTTCTATTAGCTCCCTTTTCTTGTTGAATTCTGTCTTTAGGTGCTCTGTCCCCTTCTGGTACTATACCCTGGAATCTGAAACCTCATTTATCCTACCTTATGATATAAATGAAGTTTAAAAAAAAGCCAGACAAATGATTGACAGATTTCCATTATTATATACTTATCCTCTCATTAATATTTTTAATTTAATAGCACAAAAAAAATGAAAGTAGAATGGAACATTTTGATCTTCAAAGTTATATCTTTTAAGGTAATCTGTGGAAAAGCACTGAAGTTTTGAACATTGTCCCCAAAGTTGGAGTGCATTTTTCAGTATTAATAGCTTAAAACTTTAAGTACCAATCATTTAAAACTACATTATGATTTTTGTGACACACTGTATTTGTTGAATATTTGAGTATATTTGGGCAGTAGGGAAAGCAATTTAAAGGATTTAAATTTAGAAGTAGAAGAGAAGATTATCAGATCCAATCCCCTTATTTTACAAGAAAAGGAATGAAGACTGAGAAATGTTAATTGCTATGGTCAAAAGACTAGTGACAATCAGAGGTGGGATTTGAAACCAGGTCCTTCAGAAGATAAATCTACTATCTTATCTATACTATGCTGCCTCTCAATTTATAATGTGTGATTCTTTTTTTTTTTTCTGAGATTTCATTATTTACTGTTTACCAGCAAATTAGGTTAAAAGCTAGAACACTGGGGTGGCTAGGTGTCTCAGTGGTTAAAGCACCAGGCCTGGAGTCAGGAGTACCTGGGTTCATATCTGGTCTCAGACACTTAATAATTACCTAGCTGTGTGGCCTTGGGCAAGCCACTTAACCCCATTTGCCTTGCAAAAACCTAAAAAAAAAAACCCAACCAACCAAACAAAAAAACTAGAACACTTCAAAAGTGTTATTTTGGTCTTTGCTTTTTTAAAAATGCATTAGATACAGCCTATAAAAATGGCTTTTGGATTTCTGAAGACTTACTTAGAAGATAGTATGTGTATCTGACCTTTCCTTTTAACCCTTAATATAGCACATGTTGTCTTCTCTTTTTCTCTCTTGCTCCTTCCCTTCTTCCCTCTTTCCCTCCCTCCCTCCCTCCCTCCCTCCCTCCCTTCCTTCCTTCCTTCCTTCCTTCCTTCCTTCCTTCCTTTCTTCCTTTCCACAATGGATGGAGAAATAGACTCAAAGGCAATAATACTTGCTTTTAAGTACTGCCACATACAGGTTGAATAAATTTAGGCAAATCTTTTTCATTAAGTATCCCAGGAAACTTCCTAGACTATAAATTGTAGAGAAGGGGTCCATTGTACTGGTAGGGGAATTTTCTTACCAGAAACTTCTTATTCAGATGAGATTAAAAATCAAGTTGAAAATATGAATGGAATTAGAAGTATGACTACCACAAATTTTGTAATATTAGTTCACATTTTGACAGTTGTTCATAGCTTACAGATTCCTTTTCTCCTGTGAGATTTTATTCCTGTTTTTTAATAGATGAAGAGACTGAGGTTTAAAAAAGCATTGCCTTGTCCTGGGCTACATAACTAATGTCAAATATAATGTTTCTCTCAACTATGTCCCTGGTAAAAAGTCTGTTCTCTATAGAGAGTACTCAGGTTTCCCTTTGCAGTCATCTTTGCCAGTAGAAATCAATGACTATCTCTACCTATATTAATTAAAAACTCAGAAAGACATGATTAGGATGCTGGAAGACTTGTCCTGCCAGGAAGAGACAATTTATAAGAGAATCTTTTAGGAGAATTTCGGTCCCTTAATATTGTACAAACTTCATTGTCAGGCTATAAAGGAGTTAATGATTTTCTCTTTGTTTTTGCATAAATATTTTCAGGGTGGTTGTTATTTTAATGATCTCCACCTATAGGTTAGAAGTAAGATCTTTGAGATTAAAATTTCAAATGTCTAAACTATATGTTCTGTCATTTTATTTTAATGTTTTTACAATTTTAGGGTTCACACTAGTAAGATTTGAATCATTGCTCTGTTTTATTTTATTTTTAATCAAATCTGGCATACACATTTTATTAATATATGGTTTTGTCTCCCATTATTTAGAATTTGTGGGATTTTTCCATTTTTAATGAGATAAATAATTCTTTAAATTATATTAAAATGTAATAAATTCCTAAATAAACATATGCTACAGATGCTTCGCTGATTAATATAATGCCATTGCATTCTGGACACATGATGAAAACTGAATGAACAACAGGGAATGATCAGTTCATATATTTGTTTGAAAGTGATGTGCATATGGACAGGTTGGAAATTGGATGAACCAAAAACAACAGAGCTGTTTCTGATAACAGTAATACAAAATTTCAACTTCATGACAAGTGGCCACACTTAAAAAAATTTGTACTTGAAAAAGTCAAGAGAAGAAAGGCCAGCTGAACTAAGTCAATTTAACTGACTATGGCATGACATGCAATGGGGAAATTTTGGACTGAAATTTTTTTCCCTTGATATCTTATCCTTTTGAATTCATTACACTGGAATAAGATGTCTATAGCCATTTAATTAGAATATGAGTTTTCTGGATAATTCTGTGGAGATGTTATTCCAAAGTGGGCTTTAGGCAAATTATAAATTGTCTTCTGTCATATTGCTTCTTATTGAAATGGTAACTCTGAAGGGTCTAAGTTCTGGCATTCCCAAGAGAACATTTACATTTTAATTGGGCAATCCTGAAGAGGGACCTCAAGGAAAACCTTATGGGAAGTGGTATAAATAGTTTCTTTTGCAAAGTGAGGTCACCCAGAGCCTCTCAAATCACAACCATTAAATCATATTAGAGAATAAAAAAGTCAGAGACTTTAGAAATTATCTAGTTCAAGTACTTCATTTTTAGATGAGAAAACCAGTTGCTAATGGTGGCTTCTGTTTAACATTGTCCTTGGATGTCACTTCTGACAGAAAAGGAACAAGCTCCCACAGGTCAAAAGGAAACAAAAGCATCAAAGTAAGTTCCCACAGTTCCTTTTACTGTAGGTGTTAGGAACTTTCTATTGTGTAATAGCCCAGTTCAGCAAAAAGTCTATTTTTTTTTCCTCCCTAATTCTTGACTTGTCCATCTGCTTTGGACTATTCTGAATGAATCAGAGTATTTCTTCCCTCAGAAACTTGAAAAATGTTTTTCTTTTTTTCTTCTGGTATTTTCACATGTCAATGCCATGGAACTCATAGGTTCTTAAGACTGAAGATTCAGAAGAGGGAGAAAACTTAGAGATCATATAAAACAATCCCTTCATTTTATAGCTGTAGAAACTGAGACCCAAAGAGAAGGTGCTATCTCAATATCATTTAAGAACAAGTAAGATTTTAACTTTTTTTTTTATTTAATTTATTTAATTTTTTTTATTTATTTTATTTTATTTATTTTATTTATTTTATTTATTTTTTATTTAAGATAGCATAGACAACATTCTTTACACAAGTCAATTTTTTAAAAAAGGATAAAATGGCATGTAAATAAAAATCTATCTTTAAAATATTCCTTGAATATGAATTGCTTTTATTTAAAATTTTTAAAAATGAATAAATTATAAACTTTTTTATTCTCCCTTCCCAAAACTAGGTGATGGCTAGATTTTCTCCTCATTATTCTTTACCTTTATCAGTCCTTCAAGCTTATTTCTTTGTCCTGCATTTTTCTGGGAATCGGGAGTATAAAAACACAAGTGGATGGTGTTCCAGGAGGGTAGATTCTCAGTAGGTTCTAGTGATCCATGGGAAACATTGATATAAGTGAAAGGTATGATGCTTGGAAAATTGGGAAGGTGGGACATGGAACTATAGTTTCACCTTTACTTGATATTGGGGATCAAAAACTTCACTTGGAACTTGGGAGAGGAGGTATGTTCCTGATTACCTGATTACTAGGCATAATTTGACAGAAAATAAAGAGAATTCCCTTATCTAACACTAAATTTAATGAAGATGCAAGGCAAGTCAAGATAAGGTAAAACTGGAATATCCTTCATAGTGAGGAGACTGGTTGAGAAGAATACAGAAAAGGTTGGCAATATCTGGTGCCATCTTATTGCATAAAGAGGTGAAACACTATAATCAAAAGTGTTGCAGGATTCTATGACTGTGATAGTGGCTATGGAAAGCTGCAAGCATAGAACAAAGCAATGTTACAGGAAAGATTAGAATCAAGTAGGAAGGACTGACCATTGGTCTTGTAAAGAACATCACCAGGAGACATGTCCAGAGAAGCTACAACTTCCGTGAGCCTAATCTAGGATTTAAAATCACAGAATCTCAGCAAGGACCTCAGTTTATATCTACTAAAGTTGTAAAGGACCTCTGGAGAGGGCTGCTCATAAAAAGGTTTGTTTTTTTTCTGTGACATCTGTTGTAAGTGTTCTTAGAAACAAGCCTTTTCTTTTTTTGAACCTATGTTTGCAAGCAGAATTGCTGACAGCACATTGGATGCCAAAGGGTAGTGACAGTTCACAATTACCTAGGCTGGAGCAATAGATCACAGAAGTGAGAAATACTCATTCCCTTCCTATCATATGAGAACATCTGACACAAGGATGAACATTAATACATAAAACATAATGGTGAAACTTTGATAGAGTAATTTAAACACAGAAAAAGGCAATCTATGCAAGAATACCTCTTACCATTTTCCTCCCACACTTTATTTTAAATTTTCCTCAGAAGAACTTCATTTTTGTAGTAGTGATTTCGCTAATCACTTGCAATGGTACCATTTTGGGGGACTGAAACTATTCACATCATGGTCATTTAAATAAAGATGCCGACTTTCTTAATGGTGTGCAGCTGGATAATGTTGAGAGGGGCTGGTGAATCTGATCTGAACAAAGACACACAAAATCTGTCCATTGATCTAGGCTGGCATGTTGGAGTTTGACAGCTGTGAAAGTCAACCTTTAAAAGAGTAAGTGGTGTATTTATTTTCCCAAATAAGTCATGAGAGAGGGAAAACTGGCAGGATGCAAAGGTAATAAAAAGGAGGCATTGTTCTCTAGCTTAATGCTAGTTTTATATTTACAGGTCTCAGAGTCTGGTGGTAATCAAAAGATAACTAACATTACCAAACACTGGACAACTGAAACAGCATGTGAATTGTTTTCACTGAAGGTTTTTTGATTTAATGTCAGAATTGATGTAATGTGGTTTGACAGAGAGTTATTTTGTATGTGGCTAAAGCCCTTTTAATGGAGCCAATTTCTTTTGTCCTTAGCAGAGCTAATTCTTTCTATTACATACCAATATCAGCATTGGGATTTTTTACTTTCAATTTTAAAAAATGGCATTTTTCAACAGAAAGGACATTCTTTGAAAGTTATTGTAGTGGTTAGCAATAAAAACTGAATGTACTTCATTTGATGACTGCTTGCTTGTCCAGAAACATGGATTTGGGAATGAAGAAAGATTAGTTTTAAGATAAAATTATCAAATCTAGCAACAATCAAATGTTTTCCTATTAAAAAGGAGGTATAGAGTTTGGGCAGAGGTTTTTAATTTTTTTTGTGCCATGACACCTTTGGGATTCATATGGACGCATTTTTCGAAATAATGTTTTTAAATGTTAAGTTTAAATGAAATGTACACAATTATAAAATGACCAATTATATTGAAATATAGTTCTCAAAATATTAACAAAAGTTTATTAGTGCCAAATTAAGAATCCCTAATAGTGAATAGAGAAGGAGGTATGGAGTTTGGGAAGTGTATTTAATATTAGCTTCTGATGTAGTTATGTAACTGGATAAGTCATTTAACCTCCTAGTGTCCCACTCAACTCTCTTAGGACAATGCAAAAGGTTTGACATATCTGGACTTGTCCTTGGGCATCTTGCTGAGAAGTCAAGTGATTGTACTTTGAGATGATGAAGAAATTCCTTTTTGGTTTCCATAAGGAGGGGCTATGTCAACCAGTATTGGTGACTGAGATAGGAATAGTTTCCCAGTCTCAGGGCTCAAAGGCACATAGAGAAATTCCTCGTATGGATAAAAATTGGAGAACTCTTCCCTTCCCCCACAGTATAAAGAAAACAATACTAAATATTTGATTGTTAGGAAATGAAAAATACATAAATAAAACCATATGTCCAGAATTTATCACATTAGTCTATGTTTCTTTGTTTCTTCATTGATCCCTTGATTTTAGGGAAGTTTTCACTCCATAATTGAAAAGCATACTTTCACACAGAAAATTTTATTTCTTAAATGTAACTTACTTAGTGCCAATAGACAATTACCTCAAGGGATCCCAAAACAAGGCCATGATAAGAATATGGCTAACATTTCTAATTGGCTTACTCATCTAATAAAGTATTTTTCTTTCTGAGTCAATTAGAATAGATGAGCTGGAGTACTCTGGAAGATATTAAGGTCTGTTTATGAACTGATCTTAACATAGGTTTTATATGAAAAATAAAAACCTAACTATTTGTCTATAACAACCTATTTTACTGATAACTCAAATACCATGATCCTTCCTTTAACACGAATGGACCACTCCACCTTTCATTCATTCCTTTTTTTCCCCTGTCTTTTAATTTATTACCTTATTTTCTCATCTTGCTGCCATCTCCCTTCTCAGTGCTGTTTGTACAGATAAGAGAGAGGTTGCCTGGTCTCAGAGGCTCCAGAATGAGAATAGGAAGAACCAAATTTCCACCCATATGAGAATATTTTGTTTTTCTAATCATATACCAGAACAAAAGAAAATATACATGTTTAATTCAATTTTGGGGACAGCTTTTTTTAGGTTTTTTGCAAGGCAAATGGGGCTAAGTGGCTTGCCCAAGGCCACACAGCTAGGTAATTATTAAGTTTCTGAGACCAGATTTGAACCCAGGTACTCCTGACTCCAGGGCTGGTGCTTTATCCACTGTGCCACCTAGCCACCCATTGAAGACAGCTTTTAAAATAAATTATTTTTATCTTTAAAAAACAGTAACATTCAAATATATAACTTTAAAACATTCATTTTTTAACCATATATCTTTATTTGTGAAGACAGATGTATTTTTCTTCCAATGTCTAATTTACCCATCATAAATGGACATAAAGGAGGTATGGAAAATATCAAATAATATGATCTATGGCAGTTAGATGGCATAGAATGCTCTAACTTGGAGTCAGGAAAAACTGAATTTGAGACTTGTCTCCAAGATCCAGCAAGTCCCTTCAACCTCAGGTTTCTTATCTGTAAAACAAGGATAATAATAGTGCATATCTCAGAAGAGTGTTTTGAAATCAAATGAGGCGACATATGTAAAATGGTTTATACATTTTAATCTAGGATAACCTGAGTGAAATGGATAAATATTTGCAAAAACACAAACTGCCAAATTAACAGAAGAGGAAATAAATAACTTAAATAGCCCCATATTAGAAAAAGCAATCGAAGAAACCATCAATGAACTGCCTAAGAAAAAGTCTCCTGGTCCAGATTGATTTACAAGTGAATTCTATCAAATATTTAAGGAATTTTCTACATAAACTATTTAAAAAATAGGAGAAGAAGGAGATCTGTCAAACTCCTTTTTTGCCACCAACATAATGCTGATACCTAAATCAGGAAGAACCAACACATACAAAGAAAATTATAGACCAATCTCTCTAATCAATATTGATGCAAAATTATTAAATAAAAATTTAGCAATGAGACTACAGCAAGTTATTACTAGGATAATCACACCATGCATGAATATGTAGGATTTATACCAGGTAGACAGGGATAGTTCAACATTAGGAAAACACTCAACATAATTAAACATATCAACACAAATCATATGATTATCTCAATAGATGCTGAAAAAGCTTTTGAAAAAATATAACATCCATTCCTATTAAAAAACACTAGAAAGTTTAGAAATAAATGGAGTTTTCCTTAAATTAATAAATATTATCTATCTAAAACCATCAACAAATATTATATGTAATGGGAATAAATGGAGTATTTCCAATAAATTTAAGAATGAAACAAGGATGTCCATTATCACCATTACTACTCAATAAAGTATTAAAAATGCTAGCTATAGCAATCAGAGCAAAAAAGGAATTTGAAGGAATCAGAGTTGGCAATGAGGAAGCAGTTTTTACTCTTTGCAGATGACGTGATGGTATACTTAGAGAACCAGAGAAAATCATCTAAAAACCTCCTTGAAAAAATTAACAAATTCAGCAAAGTAGCAGGATATAAAATAAACCCACATAAATCATCAGCATTTCTATAGATGAACAACAAAGCCCAAGAGCAAGAGATAAAAAGAGAAATTCCATTTAAAATAACTATGGGGGCAGCTAGGTGGCATAGTGGATGAAGCACCGGCCCTGGAGTCAGGAGTACCTGGGTTCAAATCCGGTCTCAGACACTTAATAATTACCTAGCTGTGTGGCCTTGGGCAAGCCACTTAACCCCATTTGCCTTGCAAAAAAAAAAAAACCCTAAAAAAAAAGAAACTCTTAAAAAAAATAACTATGCACAACATTAAATACTTGGGAATCAACCTCCCAAGACAAACCCAGAAACTGATCTAAATAATTGGGAAAATGTCAAAAGCTTATGGTTAGGTCAAACGAATGTAATAAAAAAGACAATTCTACTCAAATTAAATTACTTATTCAGTGCCACACCAATTAAACTACCAAATAACTACTTTACCAAGCTAGAAAAAAGAGTAACAGAATTCGTCTGGAACAACAAAAGGGCAAGAACAACAAAGGAACTGGTGGGGGAAAAAACTGTGAAGGAAGGTAGTCTAGTGCTACGAGATCTAAAACTATACTATAAAATGGCAGTCATCAAAACTGTCTTGGACTGGTTAAGAAATAGAGCAATGGATCAGTGGATTAGGATAGGTTCAAAAGAAACCAAAGTAAATGACTACAGCAAGCTACTACTTGGCAAACCCAAAGACATAAGCTTCTGGGATAAGGACTCACTATTTGACAAAAATTGTTGGGAAAACTGGGAAATAGTATAGCAAAAACTAGGCATAGATCCACATCTCACACCCTATAGCAAAATAAGAACAAAATGGGTGCAAGATTTAGACATAAACAGTAACACCACAGATAAATTTATAGATCAAGAAACACTCCATCAGATCTATGGAAAGGGATTAAATTTATAACCAAACAAGAATTAGAACACATTATAAACTGCAAAATGAATGATTGTGACTATATTAAATTAAAAAAGGTTTTGCACTAATAAAATCAGTATTGCCAAAATCAGAAGGAAAGCAGAAAGGTAGGAAACAATCTTCACAACTAGTAGTTCTGATAAAGGTCTCATTTCTAAACATATAGAGAAATGCATCAAATTTATAAGGTCACAAATCATTCCCCAACTGATAAATGGCCAAAGGATATGAACAGACAATTTTTTTTCTTTTTTTCTTTTTTTCTTTTTTTTTTTTTAGGTTTTTTGCAAGGCAAATGGGGTTAAGTGGCTTGCCAAGGCCAAGGACACATGGTTAGGTAATTATTAAGTATCTGAGGCCAGATTTGAACTCAGGTACTCCTGACTCCAGGTCCGGTGCTCTATCCACTGTACAACCTAGCTTCTCCTTTTGTAGTTATTCTGATAAAATTTAAATTGAATAATTCAGTAGACCTTATTCCAAATATATCTCTACAAAGAACTGTTGTTTAATGTAAGGTCCTAATTTAGGTGGTAACCCTAGCAACTCTGTATCTGAATGAAAATATCAATTCCATGATAGCTACCACTTTTATAACACTTTTCTATTCTTTGATTCTCTGTCCATTTGTGGTCAGAAATGAGCATTCTTTACTGACTGTAAAACAAACCTTTTTTGTGAGTGCCCAAATGCCCCCTGGATTATCAAATGCAAAATGAACATGCCTCTCCCTGGGAGTTCCGAGGATATGGGTTTAGCTATCCTTTCACTGTTGTCTTCTATTTGCTCTTAAAGTAAAGTCAATAGAAAAAATAGATTACAGTAATCTCAGCTTTCACTGATTATCTTGCATGATAATGCTAATATAGTGGTTACCCAAGCATGTCCTGCAAAGCTATTGAGCTTTGGAGTAAAAAGCAGGGAAGGCATGAGAGAAAGAAAGGGGCAGGTACAGGGATAAGGAACCTTAATGAAATCTCTGCTCAGGGATGCCAAATCTCTAGCCATGTCACTGACTGACACACTCCCTGAAATACTGGGATTCTCATGTTATATATTTTATGACCAACAACTACTGTTTTGGGTGCTTGATTATTATCATTATTTTTTATAGTTGTGGGAAATTTACTATAGGGGAAGGGAAGAGAGTACCTTTTATTTCTCTTTAAATTAATGCCTTCTCTTTTATTTAACCTGATTGCTTTATAATTGTGCATAATTAAAATAAAATAAATGCCACATTGGAAAAGGGAGAACTATAGGACCAGTATTATAAATGCTGCATGATTTAAGAAATAATGCACTGATTTTTGCTTTTCATTAGAAGGGTCACACAAAAGAGTTGCTTCCCTTGAATGAAGGCTGTGAAGCTATTCTTCCCTCAAGATTTCTGAAGCAATGAAGAAGAAGAAAAAATCAAAGATAGAGTATATTTCCCTGACAGCTTTTTAAAAGATTTGTATTAATGTTCTTTAAGAATCTATAGAGTGCTGCAAAATAGAAATTCACCTCAAATTAAAATGGAAATTGCTGTAATATTTTTCTCTGAAAAAGAGCTCCTTTGTCTGATCTGTCACTGTATCATCATTTAGTCTCCTGTTATTAGGGTGATCATTCAATCATGTTTTCATCTTTTAGGCTTAATTACAAGCTTTAACAACTCTTACCATCAGCCCCCCCCCCCAAATCCTTGACTACATCTTAGAACATACGATTATCATTGTCTGACAGACTAGAAATCTTAGAGTCCATCTTTCATTTCATTTCTAATTTTGGAAGAGAAGTTGAAGTGAGAAAAAGTTGGATTCATGATTTACTTATAAACAAAAGGGAAAATGCATAATTTAGTATTTATAGCATCTTCTGGGGAATTCCAGAGCCTCTTTTGCTTGGAATATAAGATTCAAAAATAGGAAAGCTTTGACTTTTGCTAAAATATTGAGGAAGAAGAAGCTTAAAATTCTTATTTCTCTTCCAGTACAATGAACATGGTTGTTTCCATTTGGTTTTTCAAACTTTGGCTATTATCAAAGTCTTAGCATTTGAAAATTTGTTTCATTTTCTTATTTAAGAGAGGCAGCAAGTTATGATAGATGATGTACTCTAAGTCAACAAAACCTAAGAAAAGATTCTTCCTTTGATGTTACTTTTGGTGTGACCTCTGGTATGTCTTTCCACTCCTCTAAGCTTTCCACTTCATCAGCCACAAAAATGGGGATTACAAATACCTGTAGTACATTTTTCATAGGATTGTTATGAGGATCAAAAGAGGTAATATATGTAAAACAACAAGGAAATCTCAGAAACTATTTTAATCTAATTTAGAGGGAGAATACCGTAGTGGACTGGGTACTGAATTTGAATTCAGAAAATCCTACTCTTATTACTAAGCAGGGTTCAAATCCTATTCTATTCTTATTATTAAATTACTTATTATGTAATTAATCACACTTATTACTAGTGTGATTTTGGGTAAAGCAGTGATACTTCTGTGTTATCTATATTTTCCTAGAACTTATCTACTAAGTCAGAGTGGCATGTTATCTGACATTGAGAATATTCTCACATCACTGATTTTTCCCTTAGGCAACCCAACTCCCAACCATGCTTGGTAGGGGAGGAATACCCTTGTCTGCTCCCCATGGAATGAAACTCTCCTAAGTGACATGGAAAATTGATTTAGAGTTTTAGGAAAGGCAGAGCTCCAAAGGTCTTCTTGGAAGAGAAGAGAGATGCTTTCCCCTCTATATTTTAGAAAGCTCAGGTTTGGTACCAAAATCTTTTGAGCATTAACTTCAAACATATGGAATGAGAGAGAAGACAAAACAAAACAAAACTTTGTAAGGACTTGTAAGAGGAGCAAGCTCCTCAATATGTCTCTGATTTCTAGCTTCCTTCTCTAAAGACACTGGGGAATTTTTCCTTGGGTTACTTCAAGGTCTTTTGCTTGGTTGAACTGATATCTCAGCTTGCTTTCACCTGAAGACTTTATTTTCCCACCTATAAACATTTATGTGTTTCATCTTGATTTCTACTATCTGCTTGGATAAATGACTTAATTCAGTATTTACTTTTGGTGATTGTTTTTTGTATAACCAGCACTGGGCAGGAAGGCCTTAGCTGATTGGTTCCAGTTGGGAGCAATCCCCATCACTTTGAACAATAGTCTTTATTCTAAAACTATAGACCCATAGGTCAATAATTTTTTAGGTCTCTCTCAGAGGCCGGAGTAGAGAGAGTACAACTCCTTATCCTGTTCTCAAAGCAAGAGTTAAAGCCTTCTTTGAAAGTGGCCAAGACAAAGGGAAAAGTCTTAATTATTCAAAAATATTTATAAACAGCTCTTTTTGTAGTGGCAAAGATTTGGAAATTGAGAAGAAGTCAATCAGTTGGAGAATGGTTGTTATAGTATATGAATGTTACAGAGTACTATTATTCTATAAGAAATTATGAACTGTTGAAATTTTATGTTCATTTTTTTTAAAAACTTCTTTTGTTTTTCCTTTCTTTCTCATGGTTTTTTATTTACCCTCAGTTTTAATTCTGCTTTCATATCATGACTATTATGTAAATATGCTAAACAGCTATGTAAATATAGAACATTTTCCAGATTATTCTACATCATGGGAAGGGGAGAAGGAGGGGAGGGTGGTAGAAAAATGTGGAATATAAATTTGCAAGAAGATGAATGTTGAAAAACTACCATTTCATGTACTTGGAAAAATAAAATAAGATTTCACTGAAAAAGAAAAAAAGGGGGAGCAGCTAGGTGCTGCAATGGATAGAACACAGACCTGGGAGTCAGGAGGACCTGAGTTCAGACCTGACCTCAGACACTTAATAATTACCTAGCTGTGTGACCTTGGGCAAGTCACTTAATCCCATTGCCTTAAATAAATAAAAGAAAAAAGGAAAAAAAATAAAGGTGGGCAAGATATCAGCGATGGCTACTTATTGTTCTTATAAGACATATTTATGTAGACAATACATATTTTATATGGACAGTGCAATACCTTATATATATTTGCATATTGTTATTAACTTAATATAGGGATCATGTTTTATATGAGGCTAGTGATATTTTGAAGCTACAAAATCCTTTGTTTTCTCAATATCTCAGATTGTAAAACTTGCAATCATTAGTAGCCCAAGCCCCCAAATATATTGAAACCAGGATGACACTGGAGGTAAAACATAAGGATATGCTTTGGTATACATCACTGTGTGACAGAAAAACAGGGTAGGCTTGGGATGTACACTCTATTTTTCCTTTTCTACAGTAAGTATTTTGGTACAGTGGAGCACCAGCCCTGGAGTCAGGAGTATCTAAGTTAATTTCTGGCCTCAAACAGTTGTTTCTAACTAGCTATATGACCTTGGACAAGTTACTTAACCTTTTTTTTTTGCTTCATATCCAGGGCCATCTCCAGTCTTCCAGATTCACATCTGGACACCGGACTCAGATGGCTCTGGAGGAGAAATTGAGACTGATGACTTAGCACAGCACCCCTCACTCAAATCCAATTCACTTGTTTTTCATGACATCAACTCCCTGATGTACTGATCTTCTTCCAGAATCAAGAACAAACATCATCATCATCAATTCCAGTGTAAACCTCCATTTCTTTTTTCTTTCTTTTTTTTTTGCAAGGCAAAGGATGACTTGTCCAAGGTCACACAGCTAGGTAATTATTAAGTGTCTGAGACTGGATTTGAACTTATGTCCTCCTGACTCCAGGGCTGGTGCTCTATCCACTGTGCCACCTAACTGCCCCTTAAACCTCCATTTCTAGTAAATCTCTCTTATGTAAGTACCTTTATAAGATTACTTGCTATCTTAGAATAGGGGAAAAGAAGGGTGGAAGGGAGGAAAATTTTACAAAAATGAATGTTGAAAACTATATTCCAGTATAATTGAAAAACTAAATAAAAATTAAAATAAACAAATTTTTCATAAATATGATCTTTTCATTGGAGGTAAAAAGAAGAAAGTGGCCAAATATACAGCCCCCATATCATTGTATATATATATATATATATACATATATATATATATATATATATATATGTATATATACATACATATGTGTGTATATATACATATAGATATGTATGTATATATATGACAATGCTTTTTCTGTGGTCTTCCTTGTACCCCTTGTCCTGATTTCTCTCATTCAGTTAGCACTTTTTTAGGATTCAATGATCACAATTTCAAGGGTATTATTCTGATACCCCAGGGCTGCATTGCCATATTGGGAGGGCAAGGCAATGGGTCTAAGTGACTTGCCCAACATCATACAACTAGTAAGTATCAAAAATATCTGAGTCCAGATTTGAACTCAGTTCTTCCTGCCTTCAGGGTCGATGCTCTATCCACTGAATCACCAAGCTGCCCTGCCAAATATATTTTTAAAATTTCTATCTGAACATTCCTCTAGTCACAGGAGAATCTCATATTTTACAAGATAAACATTCTAATATAGTTTCTATAGAAATTACTAATGAATATATTACTTTTCCTGAGGTAACTTGGAACTCTGGAAGGAGCACTGACTTTGGAGTCAGAGAACCTGGGTTGAAAGTGTAACCTTAGGTAAGTTACTTAAATTCACCAGGATTCAAGTTTTTTTCACTTGTGAAATGACATTGTTAGATTAGATGTTCTCCCAAATTCCTTCCTGCTTTATCAGGAATGCTATGATTCCTTAAATAGTAACTAAGGACTGAAACACCTAATCCTTGCTTAGCAGTGAAGAATCCAACCCATGGGTCTAAGGGTTAATTGATAGTGTACAGTGATCAGACATTATCAGTAGACATTATATGGCTGATGATACTATTCTCAATTGTGCTTTTAGTTTTTGGTTAGCATCTTCCTTAAAATTCATGTGCTCATTAAAACCATATTTGCTAATATTTAAATAGATATTTCCTATTAGTAGGTATTTTGGACTGAGAGCAGAGATACTTTAGCTGATTTCAAGGACCTGTGGTTCATAATGGTTTAGTCTTTTACCTTCTCACCCTTGTCTGTTACCCCTTCACTTTTATTCTATAAGCTTATGAGACATTTTTTCCTTGGATATGAAGCTATATATGAAGCAATGTTCAATTAAATTCTGATCAGACAGTT
Source organism: Macrotis lagotis (assembly GCF_037893015.1). Classification (NCBI taxonomy): domain Eukaryota; kingdom Metazoa; phylum Chordata; class Mammalia; order Peramelemorphia; family Peramelidae; genus Macrotis; species Macrotis lagotis. The sequence goes on from NC_133662.1 coordinate 64,151,095, forward strand.
CCTTGGAGATTAGAGAAATAACAAAAAAAACTAGCTGAAGGTTATTACTCATAGGTATAGAGAAATATTGGAATGATGAAAATCCACCAGTCAGTAAAACACTATCTAGATAAGTCAGGAATTAGGGTTCCTGAATGCTAAAGTCAGAGCAGGATGAGGAGTGTTTGGAGGCTGAGAGGCCAAGAAAGTAGGTTGAGGATAGAGTTAAAAAATAAACAGAAACAGCTGGGCTACACAAACTGGAAGTAGGAAGCCATTGTGAAAATTAGGATGAAAAATGGGAAGAGTAGTCAAACATATTCCAGACTGGGTTCAAGGCAGAAATATCCCATGAATGTAAAATTATAGATAATTTATTATAAATAAAAATAAAAATAATAGTACTTTTGTATTAATAAAGACCTAAAAAACAAAGTAGATGTCCATGATTTGGAAATAGTTAAATATATAATTACAGATGAATCTCATGGGGGATTTATTTTACTGTTTAAGAAATGATGAGAAACTTGAGATTTATTTTTACTTGCAAAGATTTTTAGCAAACTGATTGTATGTTAAATAATCAAAATCATAGTACAATAGTAACCTCAATAATGTAAAGAAACCAGAACATCAAGACATCAGAATGCTGCTGAATTCAGTGACTGTGACTTCAGAAGACTGTGAAGCTTATTTCTTTCCTCTTACCAGAGAGGTGACAGACTACGGTTGCAGAAAGAGATTTAGATTATAAAATAGACAACGTTTTGATTTGTTTGCCTTAACTGTCCTTTGTCATAATGAAGGTTCTTATTGGTTAAAGGGGTCATTGAAAAGTAGCAGTGATATAAAAATATTAATAAACTTTTTAAGAGAAAGAAAAAGACAGCCAAGGTAGCAAATATTAGTACTAATGGATGACAGCAGATCTTTGTATTTGAGAGCACTGACAAAACTTAATCATTTAATTCTTTTGTTTAGAATTTGGCAAAAGTAATTATTGTCCTTTAATCAAGATACCTTTTATGAAAAATTATTTATTTTATCCTGAACTTAAGAAATAGAACAAATATTTTCAAAACACAATAGAATAAAAATAAAAGGTGATTGCACACAAAATTACAATTCTAATATGTCTTTTACCTTACAAATTACTATTCTGTTAAATATACAATAAAGTTATCATGCAACTTTCTTTTTTCTTTCCCCCCTCCCTTTATATACCATTTGTAATTGATTTGGGCATTTATAACTCCCTAACTTTAAAGGATCTTAGGTTTTTTAAGTATAGAACTAGAATCTATTACTTAATAAACATTTGTTAAAAATATATTATGTAGATATTATTAGGTCATTGGCTGTTCTAGACAAAAATAAAGTATTTCCTTCCCTGAGGGAGGTTATATTTGAACAAAGGAGACAACATATCTATATATGGACAAATACAAAATACATAAAAATCAGATGTAAAGTAACCCAGGGAGAGGAAAGCCCTAGCAACAGGGGAGACCTAAAAAGGTTTTATGCAGAAGATGGTACTTAAATGGAGCCTCAAAGAAAACAAAAGATTCCTAGGGACAGAAGTGAGGTGAGACTGCATCTAGACATAGCAGACAACCAGTAACAAAGGTGAAAAACAGTAGATAATGCATCATGTGTGAAAAATAGCAAGAAGGCAGGAAAGAGAGAGAGAGTCAAGTTGTGAAGAATATTAAATGTCAAACAGAGGTGCTTATATGTAGTTTTATTTATAACGTGGAATTTCTGGAGTTTATTGAGTATGAAAGTAACTGGGTACATTCTTCATTTACATCATTTTGTCAACTCTATATAGGGTTGATTGGACTGGGTAGAGACTAGAGCCATGGAGACTAGTTTGTAAGTCATAAAATTATAATAACAGTTTAAGAGAAAATAGAGGTTAGAGGGATGAGATAAAAGTTGATAGGGTAAGAGGCAGCTAGATGGCTCAGTGAATAGAACACTGGGAATAGAGTAAGGAAGTCCTGAGTTCAAATCCAGACTCAGACAATTACTAGTATGTGACACTGGGCAACTCACTTTATCTTTGCTTCCTTAATCCACTGGAGAAGAAAATAACAGATCACTCCAGAATCTCAGCCAAGATTCTATGGGCAGTGTGGTCCATATGACACTGGATGCAAAGAGTTGAACATTATTGAATAACAAGAGATGATAAGAACCTGAATTAGTGAATGGAGAAGAAATGTGGCTACTGATTAGATGTGTTGGGTCACAGGAAGTAGCATACATAATGATGAATTTGTTATCCTGGAAGGGTAATATTACCTGCAACAGAAATAGGGAAGTTCAAAAGACTACTATTTCTTTTTGGTGGGGAAGGAAAAAAACTGAATTCTATTTTTGGAGTCATCTAATTCAATCCCTTCCTTCTACAGATATGGAAACTGGTACCTAGAAAGATTTAGTGACTCATTTAATCATATAGGTGGAGCTGTCTTTTGAACTTTAGTCCTCTGAGAACAAAATGGAATACCTTGATAAAATTTTACTTGAATTGAAAAAAAAATATGGTTAAAAGTCAGTTTTTCTTTACAACTCTTGAGGACAAAGAATAATGACTGATTACACAAGTCTAATGCATACTTTGGGATTTTTTTTGGAGGAGGGGACTTGAATTGAATATTGAATATTGAAATAATACAAAAGTTTTGCAAAGTATACATATTGGTACAGAGAAGTTAAACTCTGACTGAAACTGTTTCCATTAACTGAATGACAAATAAGTTAAGTGGTTCTAAAAATATTTCCATATAAACCAAGTCATAACCATTGATGTTTTCTAAAAGTGACATGTAAGCAAGAGATTTTAGTTAGCCTAAAATGCTGACTTTACCAATAACAATAAAGTAATATAACTTACATATAGTACTTAAAAGCACAATTTCAGCTTATTAAGCATAAACTGAATATTTTCTGAATGCTTTTTTTGCAATCAATTCGATTAGCCATTCCCCCCATTAGAATTTGCTGAGTTAGTCAGCTTTTAGTTTTCTTTTGTAAAGCTCTCTCCTTCTTCCCACTTCACCCTCTGTCCACTTCAGGCTTCAGGATGTGCAGAGTTGGCCCCACTTGCCATGATTAGGACTCTAGGGAACTCTCAAGTGAGAAAAGTTGGCAGTGTCAGCTCCCTGGTGTTAACAAATGAAGTTCAGCAGAGCTATTCTGGGAATATTTTCAATTGGGGCAAAATCATTTGAAGTAGGAGATAATAGGCAAGGTAGCAACAATAATACAGAATGATACCATTGTATTACTGCACCAGGGGAAGGGACTATTTAGCCCCTCCAAAGAGTCCACACTGGTGGGGGGGTCCTGATCTTGTGCTCAGAGAATTATGGAGTTGGCAGTAGCAAAATATTGCATGGTAACATGAGAGGGTGAAGTGATTATGAGGTGAAAGCAGGGCAAACAAGCAGCATACCCTTCTAGGACAATGCTCATAAAAAAGTTCCTTTGATTCCAAGATGGTTACAGCCTTGAGCTCGGTAAGCATAATAAAATGAGAGGTCGATGAACTGATCTTCATTTTGTCTTTGAAAAATTATTAGGTGTTCAAGATTGTTTTTCCCATAAAATGGGAATCCCTGCTATGGGAGGGAAGGTGGAGATAAGATGATCATTGTCTGGAACTATTGTAATTGCTGCCTCCAGTCTGTTCACCTTCTGCACTACCTAGAGTCAGCTTCATTTAGATTGGTGTATTTTTTTCATAAGATGTTGTCAGTCTTTCCAAATAACAGATGGGAACTCATGGAAGACCAGAAAAGTAGCTTTTAGTCTGAATCTGCAGGACATATCATTATTTCTCTTTTTTCCTTTATCAATGAACACTGTTTTTAAAGTATCATAGGGCCCAACTGCTGACCAGAGGCAGAAAAGAATAATGATAACCAATGTCATGTCTGACTCTAATGCTGCCTCAAATAGCTATGTTCCTAATGAATTCTCTTAAAAATAGTTAAGACAAGCTGCCCCATTGGGTAGCTGATTTCTGTCGTTATTGCTTTCCAGTGTCTGTCTCTTTTTACCCATGTGACTTTGGGGAAAGTCATTTAACCTCTTTGGGCCACAATTTCCTCATTTTTACATGAATTAAAAGTCCTAACCAATTTGAAATCTACAATCTTATAATCTAAGGCATATCCACAAATTGACTTGCTCTGTCAGAAAGACGTTTACCTCATTCTTATATTCCTTTTATTTTTGAAAAAGGAAGATAATGCTTCCTATGCACCGATATCTCCTTATTCTACTCCTTTCATTGTTTTCCCTTTTGCTTCTTTTACTTCCTTCATCTTGGTGAACCCATTCTTTGTCACTATGTTAGATGTGGGTCATTATACCTTCTTCATCACTAATAATATTGTCTCTCCTCTACTCATCACCATTCTTTAAGGCTGGACATGTTTTATAATTTGTTTTTGATGTATTTAATTCCTCAACTTCTGTAAATTTTTTTAATCACTGAAAATGCTGAAAGAAGCTATCTTTTGGGGAATTGAGGGATATAGCTCAAACTCTTTACTTCATCCATTTCATCCAGGTGAATGGATGTTTTTGTCCCATCTCTGCCTCATAAAAAAATTTGTGCTCTTAGATAAGTCTCAATATTTCTATGGATCTCATTTTCTTGATCTTAATAGGATTAGACAAGAGTATCTCTAAAGTAAAAGTTCTTAATTTTGTGTATGTGTGTCTATGTGCACACATGCACATGACATGGTCTCTGTTGGTAGTCCTAAAAGTTATATGACTGAAAATTTAATGAATATAATGAGAAAAATTGTTTTTATTTTTGTCATTAAAAAGCAAAACAACAAATTCATAAAGAAGTTTGGAGTTAGTTGCCAAGCAACAATTACACAATAGAGTAAATATTAGTCCCTGGAATCTACAAGCACTGTACATTCTGTGTATGTGTGTGTGTGTGTGTGTGTGTGTGTGTGTATGTGTGTGTATGCCTTTAGGTTAGGGCAGGATGGGATCAGTGTGTAATCCTTGAGTCAGTAGTTCTCACATGATGTGGAAGTTCTCATGGAAGCCTTTGCAGGGAATTTTCCTTGTTGCCTCTATTCATGATGTTCCTTCATTGGCTGGGAACAACTCTTCATTGTAAGCACATAGCTCACAAGTCTCAGCAAGAAAAAAAAATGTTTGTTTCAATGTCAAATATTATAAATAAAACTCAGAACAAAGCTCAAGGAAATATTGCTAAACTTAACAAAGATTAACCTTTTCCTATATACCTATCCAACCTCTTCATTTGCATGTTTAAAGCCATACATTAGAAAGGGCTATTACTTCTCAGTGCTTTTTTGCCTGCTCTCTGAAACTTTTCAAAAGTTCTCTCTTTAGACCTCTCACATTGCTCTCTTTTGTCACTCTTCCAGAACTTTTCTTTTTTTTTTTTGAAGGGGGGGAGGGTAGTTTGTAAGGCAATGGGGTTAAGTGGCTTGCTGTCACACAGCTGATAATTATTAGGTGTCTGAGGCTGGATTTGAACTCAGGTCCTCCTGACTTCAGGATCAGTTCTTCATCCATTGCATTACCCAGCTGCCCATCTTCCTGCAGTTTTCTGAGGCAGCTTGTATAGTGCCTCTAGTCCCCTTTTCTAGAGGCAAGCCCTTTAATTTTTTTTGATGGGACCTCAATATGATAGTGACTAGAGGGGAGGCATGTGTTATATCAGAGTTTTCTTATAGTGGAAGAAGACCCAAGTTAACCGCATTTTAGCTCAAATGCAATGTCTTATTGGGTGCTTCCATTCTACGGCTTTCCCATTCATTAAGGATCTTGCACCAGTGAGGTGGAGTCAGTTCCTACAAGCTCTCTAAGTCCTTCCCTGAGAATATTAGCACCTTGGAATTAAGAAAAGACTAAAGATCAGGCTTGATTGGTTCTTTTATTAATAGTCTGGACTTAAGAAAATAATGGATAAGACAAAAATAAAGATTAATGTTCAAATGTGATGTGGGTGTATATTTCTTTTCTCCCAGAGAATCAGTTATTAACTATTTCCCAGCCCTAATCACTTATAATCCACAAAAGTTCATTTAGGGTTCAGTACATCTTGACCATTTCATTTCTCTGTTGATCTTTTTCACTGACCCAAAGTTGGGGCAGGTTGAATTTATATTCTAATTTGCTTGGCAAATCACTTCATTCCTCATTTTCCATTCCCTACCCCTGGCCTCCAAAGCCCATTGAGTCCTCCAACTATTTCCCTCCATGGGAATAACATTCAAAATTACCCTAAACTAACCAGGATTAAACCCTTTTTTCTCTCTCTCCTAAGTCAGAAGGATGGAAGGAAGGTAAATTAAACAAATATGCTTCAGATATCTATCACATTGGCTGTTTTAAAGAAACCTCAATATTGATAATTTTGGGTCATTATGATTTTTTAATTCGCCCCATGCATATACTTATAGATGGCTAATGTTTACCATGTTAATCTCTAGAAGATAATGACTGAGGTTGGGTAAATAATGCATTGAAGCATCCTAAACCCCAGTATAGCTGTTGTTATGATCTTACTTATTTCCTTAGTTTAAGATTTTACCAATGACTCAAAACACTACTGATGGCTTCTTCCAATCTGGGAGCTGAGAAGTTTCTACTTTTAAACATGAATGTGTCAGTGTCTTCACCTGTAAAATGAAGGAGTTGGATTAGATTGTCTCTAAAGCCCCCCTAGATCTATGGTCCCAAGTTTCTGGTGAATCTAAGAGGAATTTCTTTTAAAATTGTATTTTGTTCTAAAAACCCTATCACATTGCCCAATTTATTTTGCTGGTTCAAAAAGAAAAAAAAGAGCCAGAAAAGGTTGTACTGCCCAAGGCTTGGTCCTGCATTTTTGAGGCTTGTTTTAAGCTAGTTACTTTTTACTTTGATCCTTCAGCCCCTATTTCTCTTCTCCAATTCCCTTTATTGCTGTGCTTGTCTCAGTTTTGATCTTGGATCTTACTTGTAATTTGTGTTCTGTATTTACATTCTACTTAGATTTTCGCTTCATTATTTCTCTAGTTTGTTTACCAGATGCTTGTATTCTGAATATGCACCAACCTTCTTGCTTTAGCCTAAAGTAGTATAGTTGAAAGGACACTGAACCATGGGTGACAAAACCCAAGTCCCTGCTCTCTTTCAAACACTAAAACACTGTGTAACCTTGTCTAAATTATATATTTTCTCCCATTCTTTATTTCCTCTTTTTTTTTTAAAGAAGGCAATCTTGTGTACATGCTTATGGCACAGAATCCCTTGTTGCATTATATGCAAATCTCTTTGTAAATGATAAAGTCCTAAATGAATATAAACATTTTCATTTTACTTTTTATTCTGTCTTTTAAAAAAATACCATTTATCTGATGAACCCAAATGGTTATAAATTACAGAAATTTTGCAATCTTTGAAGAATCTTGAGATGTCATCAGAAAATTGAATGGATGAATCCGTGGGATCCTTGGAGCACAGTGGCAGAATGAAAGCTAATTTCTCCCTCTAATTTCTGCTTCTGATGCTGGGTTTGACTTCACCACTATGCTCTAACTGCCTTCTCATCCTCAAACATCATTGGTCTTTACAACCCTCGTTTCTTATTATTGAGTTTTTTCTGGATTCTCCATTTTTTTGGATGGATTTAATCTGGTCATGTTTCATTTCTCTCCTGACTGCTTCTGACTTTCTGGACTTTGCCACCTGTTATGTTCCTTTTAGACTAGCTGCTCAGGATGTGTTAGGGTCCTGCCAGCTAGCCTATCCTTAGCCCAAAAAATGTTGAAGGGGCTGGAGACAAGAGAGACATAATCTCCCTGTATATGAAGATCTCCTAGATCTCCAAGTACTCCATTTATTTATGAAAATACAAGTGTTTAAATATCCTCCCTAGTCCACTCCCACTCTCATGGCACTCTTCAATCAACCAGCAAGACAGTGGCACTGGTACTCGAGGACATCAGATGATGAAAATTTACAGTACCCCCACACACAACAGTCCCTAACAGCCATCATATCCTTCCACGGATACTTTCTCCTCTCCTCCACACCTTTTGAGCTCTCTTTTTCATTTTGTCCCATAAGAGTAAGATTTCAGTTTTCTCATCTATAACATAAAATAAATGGATTCAACAAACTGATCTCTAAGATTCCTTGAGAAATCAATTAACCAACAAGTATTTATTATGTACTTACTATGTTCCAGATGCTGTATTAAGATCTGAGGATACAAAGACAAAAAATGAAACAGGCTTTTCCCTTAAGAAGTTTACCTTCTTTTAAAGAAGGGAAAATAGATGGGAATCTAGTATTAAATAGTAACCACTCTGTCCAGGTACTATACCAATAATTTCACAAAAATTATGCCATTTGATTCTCCCAACAGGTGGCTATTGTTACAGGTGAGGAAACTGAGACAAACAAAGGTCTTAGAACTTTCCTAGATAGTCAAACAGCTAGCAAGTGTAAGAGACCAGGTTTGAAATCATGTCTTCCTGACTCTAAGCCCAGTGCTTTATCCATTTACTACCTAGATGCTATGAATACATACATGGATAGATCCTAGGTCTACGTTTCATTGGCATAGAAAGCTCTCGGGTAAGGAAACTATTGAAGCAAGAACTTGAAATTTTATACTTGAAGTCAAGAACTAGGTTCAAATCCTATCACATTCTTACTACCTTTTTTAAGGCCCTTTTTCATCCTCAGCTTTATCATATGTAGATGAGGAATGACCAAAGTACTATCTTACAGAAATTTTGTGAGGATCATAAGAGATAGTATATATATATATATGTGTGTGTGTATATATATAATGTGTGTGTGTGTATATATATATATATATATATATATATATATATAATTTTTATAAACCATAAAGCAATGTATAAATATTAGCTATAATTTTCCCGATTGACTTTCTTTTTATTTGAATTTAAGACTGAATAAAATTATCATTTACAAATGTATTATAGAGGAGAAGGAAAGAATTGGAAACTAATTCCAGAATCTATATTACACAGAACTCGGTTAGCTTTTCTTCTCTTTCTCTTTCTTTTCCTCCTTTTCTTCTTCCTTATCTTCTCCCCTTCCCTTCTTTCTCCTTTTCCTTCTCCATCTTCTCCTTTCTTGTTCTTCTTTAGTCTCTTTTTCTTCTTCCTCCTCCTTTATTTCCTTTGATATATTAGAAGTCATCTAAATCAAACCTTTTATTTTATGGATTAGGGTTAGGTCTAGAGAGTTTAAGTGATTTGATTATGATTCCTCAGCGACAGAAGTAGGATTCCTATTTAGGATTTTTTGGCCATGTTGGACATACAGTTCAAACTGTTCAAGTTAGGAATATAATAATAGAGCTCAGGGAGGACTGATGGCCTAGTAAAATAGACCTGAAAGTCATACATAGACAAATAATTTAACCCATGGGAATTCATGGCTTTACTGAGATGGGATACATACATACATACATATATATATATATATATATATATATATATATATATATATATATATGTATGTGTATGTGTATGTGTATGTATGTATATAAAGAAGAGGAAGAACCAGGAAGTTATTATTCTCTCATTAAAGACACTTGTGGTGAAATAGAGTGAATTTTACATCTGAAGTCAGGAAGATGAGTTCAGATATTTACTAGCTTTGTAAGCATGGACAAGTCATGCAATATCTATCTACTTCAGTTTCTTTCATCTGTAAAATAAAGGAACTGATAGTATAAATGCTTGTAAAGTTCTTTGTAAACTTTAAACTGGTATATAAATCCTACATATAATTGTTGCTATTATCATTCATACTAATAGAGTCGAAGCTTCTTAGAGGTAGAGATCATTTCATTTTTGTCTTTGTATCCCTAGTACCACAGTTCCTGGCACATCATAGACATTTAATAAATCCTCATTGATTTATGGATTTTTTTTAAAAAAATTAGTGTTGGTATAGACTTTGCATAATATATTGCACATATGTGCCTACTAAATGCTGGTATAATTAAATAAAGAAGTTAATGAAACACAATTATTTAGCAGATAATGCTGAATTAGTGGAGATTGCCTCTATAACATTTTTACATTTTTCTATAGGAACTCATCCTTTCTGTACAATAACATTTGGGCCTGGGTAATAAAAGGCAAAAGTCAAATGAATTCTTAAGGGAAACTATGCTAATTCAGATGAAACATTTGAGAGTTGATTTCATCCCAACTTGGGGGATTTTGAACTGGATTTTGGGAGAATTTTTGAGTTGGAAGAAATAACATAGTTGCCTGTGTACTTCACTTTCTGCCACAGTTTGTTTGAGATTTTAATATTTTACCAACTCAGCTGGTTTTGAAAGGTCCTTTTTTTAGTGTAATAATCTTTGATGCATTTCCTCTTCTTTTCAAAATCCTCTTTCCTTTCAGACCAGACAGACTGTGTAAATTGCCTTTTCTGACCAACCTTATTTTTTCTTTATTATATGCTACCACACACATAAGCTTACTTTATGCATTTTTCTAATTAGTTCACATATATTGCTATAGAGGTAAATTTTTACTTTCTCAGTGAATTTTAAGTATGACTAAGGTAGAATAGAGATAACATAATATTCAGAGATAGAATACCTGGGTTTGAATTTGTCTCTGACATGACTTTTGTTGCTATGAGCAAATTATCTGATCAATCTTCTTTGAGTCTCAGTTTTCTAATTTGCAAAATGACTTGAGTCTTGGACTAGGTTACTTCTAATACCACTTCAACCGCTAAAACTATGATTTTATTTTATTATTGCTTTTGCCTCCTCCCACACCTTGCAGTTCAATGAAAATTGAAAACAGCATTCTTAATGCTTTTCAGATGAAAAGGGAAGAAATCTTGGAGGGAGTAAGAGTCAAGTCCTTTTTTTATTAGAGATAATCTGGAAAGACATCTTATAAAAAAAGATGTTTGGTATATGAATGTCATATCTATTACTGGTTTTACTTGTACATCTCAGACTAATTGGAAGGTTTGGACAGATGGAGTATCCCTATGGCTTTTTTAAGCCTTAATCCAAGAGGAAAAGTGGGTCTTGCAATGCAATGTACAATTTTCTAGGCAATAAAGTGCTAAGTCTAACAAGTAAAGCCAATTTTTTGAATTTTATGAATCTCATTTAGGAGACTGCAATATTGGGTTTGATACAATCAACAAAACATCATCCATAAATATCATATAAAGACCCTCACCATCTAAAACAAGAATTTCATCTTGTGATCTGTGAACTAATTTGTTACATATTTTAATTCTGTATCTAAATATAATTGATTTAATTTGTAATCTTATCTACTTTATTTTAAAAAAAAAATAATATTAATTCTGAGAAGGGGTCCATAGATTTTACCAGACTGCTAAAGAGGGTCATGATCCAAAAAAATATTAAAAACTCTGGATCTCTCAGAGAGTATCTCTCCTCCATCACTTGAACTCTGTGCTGGATATACTATATGACAATGAAAAGTGTATTGTGTCCCTGTCTCATTTTTTTGTTTGATATTAATAGAAGGCAATCAAATAAGGATAGCTATATTATTATATGCTTCAGCAATCTTATATAATTTCAACATATGCATGCTAGATACTTTGTTGGAAGAGAACCTTTATGGCAATGCTTTGCTGCATTGTATTTTTTTAAAAAAATAATAAACAAGAAAAACAAGAGTTGTAATAGGACCTTATATATTTTTGAATTTTTGATGGGTAGCTGAGTGATGATAAAAATGTAGTCTATTGAAAAAAATCTTCTTTCCTTATACTATGATCTCAATGGATGGAAAATACATTGTCACAAAATCTTATTTAGGTGGGAAAGTAGCTAATATCTCTGATTCTTTTTATCCTCTGTGTGGGTGTGACAATAATAATAAGATTCTTTTTTTTTGGTATCCTCAATTCTCCAAGCAACTGTTTGATCCTTCTAATTAAGTCACTTCTAGGAGTCATTTATTACATATTCACTTATTCTAAATGAAATATCCCCCCTCCCTATCTATACATCATCATATTTAGTTATTCACATTTGTTCTAGTCTGGCTTCTTTTTTCCAGTTTCATTTTTTAATGAAACTTCTTCAAGGAGCACATTGTGACTATAATGATTAGAGTCAAAAGTTGATTGACCTTATTTAAAATAATTTGTTATAACAATATTTACTGATCTTTTTAATCTTTTATGTGTTTGACATCTTAGTTGCATTTTTGAATTTCCTTGGGATGACATTTCATTCATTAATTCATTTTTAATGTATTTTTAGTACATTCCCCACACTATGTTAGGTGATGAAGACACAGAGACAAAGCTTAAACAGTTCCTGCTCTCAAAGAATTTGTGTTTCTAAAAAGGGGAAATGATGTATATTTATACAAGTGTGTGTGTATATATAAGCAACATTTATTAAACACATATCACACATTCATATACATGTAAATATATATATATATAATATTTATAGAAAATTACAAATTTTTTTATGGTAAAGAATCAGGAAAGGTCTAATATATGACATGTAATTTGAACTGAACTTTGAAGGTAGGTAGGAATTTTAAGAAGTGAAAGGAGGGAGTTTCTCCCAGACTTGGCAAGTACAATACAGAGGTTAAGAGGCAGAATGTTATATATGGGGGAGAGTAAGAAGGTTCATTTTGACTAAAAAGTAGAATGCATGAAAGAAGTAATGCATAATGTGTCTGGAAAAGTAGACTGGAGTCAGACTGTGAAAGACTTCAAATGATAGAAAAGATTTTCTTATATACTAAAGGCATGATCATACTTATGGCTTAGAAATATCAAATTAGCAATCAATCTGGAGGGTATAACAAATAGAATAGACATAGAATCATGGAATTATAGATTTAATGTTAGAAGGTATTTAGAGATCATTTGATTCAATCTTTTCTTTTTTTTAAATAGATTGGAAAACTGTGGGCCAGAGGTCAAATTACTTTCCTAAGGTCACTAATGTAGAAAATAGAAAGGTCATTATTTGAACCCAGAACCCTGACTTTGAATCCAGCACTCTTTCCATTGCAACATCAGAAAAATCAATTAGAAGGTGATGGTAAAAGTATAGTCCAAAAAAAAATGATGACAAGTGAATGGAGATAAGGGAACATATGCAAAAATTGTGTGAAATTGACAGGACTTGGTAGCTATCTAAATATAGAGTTGAGAATTACTCTGAGGTTAAAGAAATGAGTAAGAATTGAGGATGATTCTCAAATGATGGTAGTAACTATGAAAGTTTCAATTATATTCTTTTCCCTAGCACTTAGTACAATGACTGATATTCATAATATTTGTTTATTGTTTGACAGAAAATCAAGATTTTGAAAGGAGTCATAATGAATTTCGTTTTGGATATGGGGAGTTTTGTATGCTTGTGAAATGTCCAGTTGGAAATAACTAATAAGCAGTTGGAGATGTAGGACAAGAGCTCAGGAGAGACAGTGAGGCTGGGTGTATAGATCCAGGAATTATCTGAAGAAAGAAAATAATTGAACCCATGGGAGTTGTTGAGATAATTTGAAAAGAGTTTGTAGAGAAAGAATAAGACTTAAGATTAATGGACACCTAAATTTAGAGGATTGACATAGATAGTGAATTAGTAAAGGAAACTCTTCAGAATTTATAGGTCAGATCATAGAAAAAGAGTCAAGAGTCATGAAACCTGAGGAAGGAGCGAAACCCTTTAATTTTACAGATGAAGAAACAGAAACCCAGAGAAGTTTAGCAATTCGTTTAACATCACATTGGTAGTAGTTTTGAATCTAATTCTTATGACTCCAGAAAGTCCAATGATTGCCCCCAGAAAGATACCAGAATAAAAGCTCCATATAATATTTGCCAAATTTCAGAATTCTTAGCTAAAGGAGGTAATACTGCATGCAACCAAAAAGACACAATTCAAATACCAGGGAGTCACAGTCAGAAATATGCAGGATTTATCAGCTTAAACATTAAAGGATCTGAGGACCAGGAATATTATATCCTAGAGGGAAAAAAAGGTTGGACTAAAATCAAGAATTGGACTTCTGGCCAAGATGGCTGAGAGAAGACAGGCACAGTTCTAAAGTCTCCTGATCTCTTCCCCATCTATCACATGAAACAAACCTCTTAAAAGAAATTCGAACCAGGAAACCCAGAAAGAAAAGCCAGAAGAGGAAAATCTACCTCAAGATTTGTCTCCCGCAGCAGCCTTGGCTGAGTACCGGCAGGTGAGTCTGAGCTCCCAGGGAAGATCAGCCAGATCAACAGCTGAATCGGAACTGGGAGTCTGAGGGCCCGAGAGCCGGACCTGCTGAATCAGCGGTGGGGCTGGATGAAGGGGGCTTGGGTCGGTGGGGAAGCAGAGGTGCTGGTGTTGGTGCTGTCCCCCTGGAGCTTGGGGAAGGGGCTGCGGGGAGAGTTCTGGTGCAGGAGAGCTGCGGACACCATTCCTGGGCTCCTCAGGTCTGAGAAACTCTGAGCCCATGCCTCCATTGCACTGAGGCCTTCTCCCAAACAAATGCAAATTACTTCTGCCTCAGGCCCAGGTGTGTGAGCAAAAGAACCAGCCCAGCTGAGGAATCACCTCAGGCCAGGGCCACCAGGCTCACCATTGATTGAAGGCAAAAGAATTCAATAGCTCGAATTCCCTCCCTCAAGGAAAGGGAGAAGGCCTGCAACCAAGGTCACAGACACCCCAGAGAGGGCAACCAGCACCTCCTACTGGCCAGCCAGAGAAACTGCACTCAGTAAAGCCTTTAGAGATCCCAAGCCCAGGTGAACCAGCCTTACCCAGCTCAAGGTCTTAGCATAATGAAGAAGGGTCAGCGGAAAGGTGGATCCATAGAAAAATTCCTGGAATGGAAAGACCCCAACCCAGAGGGACCTGGAACATCTGAGGAGAATACAATCTGGTCTCCAGCACAGAAAGACTTCCTTGAAGAAATAAGGAAGGAGTTTAAAAATCAACTGGAAAATTTGGGGGAGACAATACCTTGCAACAAGAAAACAAAATCTTAGAAAGTAGAATTGGACAAACACAAAAGGAAAATAAATCTCTCAGATCATCAATTGGACAATTACAAAATGAGAATAATTCTCTCAGATCCTCAAATGAGCAAATGCAAAAAGAAATTAATTCTCTCAAAACCTCAATTGGTCAAATGTAAAGCTCTTTCAAAAGTAGAATTGACCAATTGGAAAAGGTTAATGAAGAAAACTCCCCCCCAAAAAAATAATGGAGTCTACAGAAACTAATGATGCCACGAGACAGCAAGAGTCAGTTAAACAAAATCAAAAAATAGAAAAAATAGAAGCAAATGTGAAATACCTCATCAACAATACCACTGACCTCAAGAATACATCGAGGAGGGGAAACCTGAAAATTATAGGACTTCCTGAAAACATTGAAGAGAAAAAAAGACTGGACTTAATATTACAGGATCTAGTGATGGAAAACTGCCCTGACATCATCGAATCAGAGGGCAAAGTAGTTATTGAAAGAGTACATTGATCCCCACCAGAAAAAGATCCTAAAATGACAACACCAAGGAATGTTGTGGCCAAACTCCAGAACTATCAAATAAAAGAGAAAATCCTGCAAGCAGCCAGAAAGAAACAATTTAAATATCAAGGAGCCACAGTAAGGATCACGCAGGACCTGGCTGCATCAACTTTAAGGGATCGAAGGGCCTGGAATGAGATATTTCGAAGAGCACAGGAACTTGGAATGCAGCCAAGAATCTACTTTCCTGCAAAGCTGAGCCTTCTGTTCCAGGGAAAAAGATGGACATTTAACGAAATGGAAGAATTCCAAAAATTTCTGATGAAAAGACCAGAGCTAAACAGAAAATTTGGATATCAATCAGAGGTTCTGGAGACACATGAAAAGGTGAAAAAAATGGGGGGGGGGTAAAAGGAAAAAAATGCAATCCAGCAAGTTGAAACTGGCTATATCCCAGCATGGGGGGGGGGGGGTAGAGACTCTCATAAATCCTGAGAAATATAACTCTAACAGAGAGAATATACCTAGTCAGAAATGATGGACATCCATGACCTATCCATGAGACTGATATCTAATGGGATGTAACTGGCTTTAACTCCACTGGGGAGAAAGACTCTAATAACTCTCAGGAATTTTGACTCTATTCAACAGAATATACTGAACTAGAAGGGAGAGACACTCAGAATTTTCTATGACTTAGATAGAATGATTTAAAAAAAATACACTACCTCCCTAAAAAGGGGGACAGGAAAGAGACGGGAGGAGGGAGGGGATTGAATGGGACAAATCTCATTACACCAAGAGGTACAAAAAACCTATGGTAATAGAGGGGAAGAAGGGAGTAGAGGAGAAACACCTGAATCTTCTTCTCATTAGACTTGGCTTAAAGTCAACCTACACATACTCAGTTAACTTATAAAACATCTAACCTTTCAAGAAGTAAAAGGGGAAAAGGGGACGGGGGACAGAGAAAGGGATGGGGAGTGGAGGAAATAAGGGGAAATAACAAAAGGAAGGGAAGGGAACAGGGAAAGGGGAAAGAAAGGGAAGGGTGTGATATAGGAGGGCAAACATACTGAAGGGGGTGGTATACAAACACAAAATACTGCGGAATATGGATAAAAGCGGGGGAAAGGGGGAAAAATACAAACAGAGGGAAGATAGCACAGAGGGAAATAAAGAATTAGTAATCATAACCTTGAATGTGAATGGGATGAACTCTCCCTTAAAATGTAAGCAAATAGCAAAGTTGATTAAAAACCAGAATGCTACAATATGCTGCTTACAAGAAACTCATTTGAAGCACAGAGATACATATAGAGTAAAGGTAAAAGGTTGGAGCAAAATATATTTTGCTTCAGCTGAAGTAAAAAAAAGCAGGGGTAGCAATCCTTATCTCAGACAAAGCAGCAGCAAAAATAGATAGCTTTAAAAGAGATAAGGAAGGAAACTTTATCCTCCTAAAAGGTACCATAGACAATAAAGTCATTTCAATATTGAATATATATGCACCCAGTGGGACAGCACCCAAATTCTTAGAGGAGAAGCTGAAAGAATTACAGGAAGACATAGACAGCAAAACTCTACTAGTAGGAGACCTCAACCTCCCACTATCAGATCTAGATAAATCAAATCATAAAACAAACAAGGAAGAAATTAGGGAGGTAAATAGATTGTTAGAAAAATTAGATATGGTAGACTTATGGAGGAAACTGAATGGGAATAGGAAGGAATATATCTTTTTCTCTGCAGTACATGGAACTTCTACAAAAATTGACCATGTACTAGGACATAAAAACCTAATGATCAACTGCAGAAAGGCAGAAATAGTGAATACATCTTTCTCAGATCACAATACAATAAAAGTCATATGCAATACTGGGCCATGGAGATATAGACCCAGAGCAAATTGGAAACTAAATAAACTCATCTTAAAAAATGACTGGACCAAAAAACAAATTATAGAAAGAATCAACCATTTTATCCTAGATAAAGATAATAATGAAACAACATACCAAAACCTATGGGATTCATTCAAAGCAACTCTCAGGGGATATATTATAGCTCTAAATGCTTATATGAATAAATTGGAGAAAGAGGAAATCAATGAATTAAACATGCAACTAAAAAAATTAGAGAAAGAACAAATCAAAAATCTATAATCAAATACCAAATTAGAAATTTTAAAAATTAAAGGAGAAATTAATAAAATTGAAAGCAAAAAAATTATTGAATTAATAAATAAAACCAAAAGTTGGTATTATGAAAAAACCAATAAAATTGATAAACCTCGGGTCAATTTGATTAAAAAAAAGAAAGAAGAAAACCAAATTGCTAGTGTTATAAATGAAAAAGGTGAACTCACCACCAATGAGGAGGAAATTAAAGTAATAATTCAAAATTATTTTGCCCAACTTTATGCCAATAAATTTGATAATCTAAGTGAAATGGATGAATATTTACAAAAATATAAGTTGCCCAGGTTAAATGAAGAAGAGATTAAATACCTGAACAACCCTATCTCAGAAAAAGAAATTCAACAAGCCATTATTGAACTCCATAAAAAAAAATCTCCAGGGCCTGATGGATTCACAAGTGAATTCTACCAAACATTTAAGGAACAATTGGTTCCAATCCTATATAAACTCTTTGGAAAAATAGGGAAATATGGAACTCTGCCTAACTCTTTCTATGAAACCAATATGGTACTGTTACCTAAACCAGGAAGGGTTAAAACAGAGAAAGAAAATTATAGACCTATTTCCCTGATGAATATAGATGCAAAAATCCTAAATAAAATCTTAGCAAAACTACTACAACAAGTCATCACTAGGATAATACATTATGATCAAGTAGGATTTATTACAGGAATGCAGGGTTGGTTCAATATTAGGAAAACTGTTAGTGTACTCAATTATATCAATAACAAACCTTTCCGAAACCATATGATCATATCAATAGATGCTGAAAAAGCTTTTGACAAAATACAGCATCCATTGCTATTAAAAACACTAGAGAGTGTAGGAATAAATGGACTATTCCTTAAAATAATTAGCAGTATCTATCTGAAACCATCAACAAGCATTATATTCAATGGGGAGAGGCTAGAGGCATTCCCAATAAGATCAGGGGTGAAACAAGGGTGCTCATTATCACCACTACTATTCAATATTGTATTAGAAATGTTAGCATCAGCAATTAGAGAAGAAAAAGAAATTGAAGGAATTAGAATTGGGAAGGAAGAGACAAAACTCTCACTATTCACAGATGACATGATGGTCTACCTAGAGAATCCCAAGAAATCATCTAAAAAACTACTGGAAACAATTAGCAATTTTAGCAAAGTTTCAGGTTAAAAAATAAACCCCCATAAATCCTCAACTTTCTTATATATAACTAACAAGAAACAGTAGGAAGAGCTAGAAAGAGAAATTCCATTCAAAGTAACCTCAGACAGTGTAAAATACTTGGGAGTCTATTTGCCAAGACAGACTCAGACTCTTTTTGAAAACAATTATAAAACACTTCTCACACAAATTAAATCAGATTTAAATAACTGGGCAAATATCAACTGCTCATGGATAGGTAGAGCTAATATAATAAAAATGACAATTTTACCAATACTAAACTATCTGTTTAGTGCCCTACCAATCAAAATTCCAAAAAATTACTTTAATGAGCTAGAAAAAATTGTAAGTAAATTCATATGGAGAAATAAAAAGTCAAGAATTGCCAGGAGCTTAATGAAAAAAAAGAGCAAACGAAGGTGGCTTAGCACTACCTGATCTAAAATTATGTTATAAAGCATCAGTCATCAAAACTGTTTGGTATTGGCTAAGAAACAGAGTGGTGGACCAGTGGAATAGACTAGGTGTAAAAGCAGGAGAGGATTATAGTAATCTGCTGTTTTATAAAACCAAAGAGTCAGGCCACCTGGATAAAAACTCCCTCTTTGATAAAAACTTCTGGGGTAATTGGAAGTTAGTATGGAAGAAACTTAGATTAGACCAACACCTCACACCCTTTACCAATATAAGATCCAAATGGTTATAGGACATAGACATAAAAAACAATACTATAAACAAATTAGAAGATCAAGGACTAGTCTACCTGTCAGATCTATGGAAAGGGGAACAGTTTATGACTAAGGAAGAGTTGAAGAACATCACTAAAAACCAATTAGATGATTTCAATTACATTAAATTAAAAAGTTTTTGCACAGATAAAAACCAATGTAATCAAGATCAAAAGAAAAGTAGTAAATTGGGAAACAATCTTTACAACTAATGATTCTGACAAAGGACTCATTTCTAAAATATACAGAGAACTGAGTCATATTTTTAAAACAAAAAGCCATTCCCCAATTGACAAATGGTCAAAGGATATGCAAAGGCAATTTACAGATGAGGAGATCAAAGCAATCCAGAGCCATATGAAAAAATGCTCTAAATCATTAATTATTAGAGAAATGCAAATTAAAGCTTCTCTGAGGTACCACCTCACACCTCTCAGATTGGCCAGTATGACCAGGATGGCTAATGATCATTGTTGGAAGGGATGTGGGAAATCTGGGACACTATTACACTGTTGGTGGAGCTGTGAACTCATCCAAACCTTCTGGCGAGCTATTTGGAACTATGCCCAAAGGGCAACAAAAATGTGCATACCCTTTGACTCAGCAATACCACTACTGGGTCTATACCCTGAAGAGATGAGGAAAAAGGGTAAAAACATTACTTGTACAAAAATATTTATAGCAGCCCTGTTTGTGGTGGCAAAGAATTGGAAATCCAGTAAATGTCCTTCAATTGGGGAATGGTTTAGCAAACTGTGGTATATGTATGTCATGGAACCCTATTGTTCTATTAGAAACCAGGAGGGACTGGATTTCAGGGAAACCTGGAGGGATTTGCATGAACTGATGCTGAGTGAGATGAGCAGAACCAGAAAAGCACTTTACACCTTAACAGCAACATGGGAGTGATGTTCAACCTTGAAGGACTTGCTCATTCCATCAGCGCAACAATTGGAAACAATTTTTGACTGTCTGCAAAGGAGAGTACCATCTGTATCCAGATAAGGAGCTGTGGAGTTTGAACAAAGTACAAGGAGTATTCCCTTTAATTCGGAAAAAAAACCCCAGATGTCTTATGGTTTGATCTGGTTACCTCTGAGAATTCTTTTCTTTTTAAGGATATGATTTCTCTCTCATGACACCCAATTTGGATGGAGGTACAACATGGAAACAAAGTAAAGACCGAAGAAGTGCTATCTGTGGGGTGGGGGTGAGGGGAGGGAAGCAAGATTGGAGGAAAACTGTAAAACTCAAATAATATCTTTAATAAAAATTTAAAAAAATCAAGAATCAATTATCCTGTGCAATTTAACATATTTTTCCAAGGGAAAAGATGGATTTTCCACAAAATAGAGGATTTTCAAATTACATAATAAAAAGAGCAGAATTGACTGAACAGAAGATTTGATCTTCAAATGCAAGACTCAAGAGATGCATAAAGAGGTAAACAGAAAAGGGGAAAAAAGTTATTCAATAATATTAAATTACGTCCTACATAGGAAATACATCCTTCATGGGAAGACATTTCTTGTAACTCATGAAAATTATATTTTTCTTGTGTTAGTTAAAGGAAGCATACTTATCAGGTATGGATCTAAGTTGATCATGAAAGTGATGATGTTTTAGCTGATACTTTAGTTCATGAGGGTTCTATTGGGACATTTGGAGGGAATGTGTTTAGAAGGTGGGGTATAAAAGGACCATGGAATGATTTTGTTTTACATGATAATTTTGCTAATGATGGTTATATTTCTATTTGGATTTTTGGACGGAATGTATTTGGAAAGAGTGTGGGTATATATTTATTATAATTTGATGATGCTTATGGCTCAAGAATTTTATTTCTAATGGTATATGGTACTTGGAAAAGACTGCAAGTAAGAAGTGATTATGAAGTAATGATGCTTATAAATCAATCAATTCTAACTCCCCCCAGAGAACTGTATTTCTATCAGGACAGATAAAAGAAGGATACCTTTATAGAGGTTGTGGGTAAAAGAAAATATAAAAACAATCGAGACATGAAAACAAGGATTATACTAAGAGAAGGTGAGGTGTCAGGGGATAAATAATAGTACATGAAGATCACAAAGAACCTATTATAGTAGAGAGAAAGACGGGATGGTGTGAACATTTAGTAAATCTTATTCTCAAAAGACTTGGCCCAAAGAGGGAATAACATACATTTTCAATTGCGTTTAGAAATTTATCCTACCCTACAGTGAAGTGGGGGAAGGCGGGAGGGGAAAGAAAGGTAAGGAAGAAGGGGATGATAAAAGAGAAGCGGAAAGTAAAGATAAAGTAAAAGTAAAACAAAATAAAAGAAGAAAAGAGAAATTAAAAGAGAAGAGAGTTAATAGAATGGAGGACTGATTGAGAGGCAGACAATAGAAGCACAACACTGGTGAAGTGGGATAAGGGAAAGGAAAAGAAAGGAAGTACAAACAGGGGGAAGAGAGGATGGAGGGAAATATAGAGTTTATAATCATAACTTAAATAGTGAATGGGATGAACTCTCCCATAAAACAGAAGCAGATAGCATATTGAAATAAAAACCAGAATCCTACAATATGTTGTTTACATGAAACATATTTGAAACAAAGAGATGCACACAGGTTAAAGGTAAAAGTGTGGAACAGAATCTATTATGCTTCAACTGAAATATGTAAAAACCAGGGTAGCAAACCTGATTTCAGACAAAACAAAAGTGAAAATAGACCTAATCAAAAGGGATAAGGAAGAAAACTACATCTCCTTAAATGTATCATAGGCAATGATAAAAATATCAATATTAACATATATGTACCAAGTTATGCAACATCCAGATTTCTAGAGGAGAAGGTAAATGAGGCACAGGGAGAAAAAAAGACAGCAAACCTATACTAGTGGGAACCTCAACATCCCTCTCTCAGAATTAGAGAAATCTAATCACAAATCAATAAGGAGGAAGTTAAGAAGGTGAATAAAATTTCAGAAAAGTTAAATATGATAGATTTTTGGATAAAATTGAATGGGGTTAAAAAGAAATATTGTTTCTTCTCTGTGGTATATAGAACCTACACAAAACTGATCATGTATTAGGACATAAACCCCTCAAAATCAAATGTAAAAAGAAATATTAAATTCATCCTTTTCAGATCATGTACAATAAAAGTTACATGTAATAGAAGGGGATGGAAAGATAAACTAAAAATCAATTGGAAACTAATTAGCCTAATTTTAAAGAATTGGTGTATCAAGCAAAAAATCATAGACATAATCTGAAATTGCATCCAAGACAATGACAATTATGACACTCCATATGAACACATATGGAATACAGTCAAATCATTTATTGGTTGAAAATTTATATTTCTAAATGCTTATATGATTAAATAAAGACAAAGGAGATTAATGAATTTGGTATGCAATTTAAAAAGTCGAAAAAAGAACAAATAAAAAAATCCCCAGTTAAATACCAAATTAGAAATTCTGAAAAATCAAAGGAGAAAGTAAGAAAATTGAAAGTAAGAAAACTATTGAACTAATAAAATTGGGTTGGTTTTTATGAAAAAAAATAGATACATCTTTGGTTAATCTTAGTACAAAAAATAAAGAAGAAAACCAAATTACTAGTATCAAAAATGAAAAGGGTCAATGAACCACCAATGAAGAAATTAAAGTAATAATCTGCAGCCATTTTGTCCAATTCTATACCAATAAATCTGGCAGTCTAAGTGATATTTACAAAAATATTCTACCAAATTCCTTTTTGATGCCAATATGGTGCCTGTTACCTAAACTAGGAAGAGCCAAAGCAGACAAACAAAAGTAGAGATCAGTCTCTCCAATTAACATTGATGCAAAAATTTTAAATCAAATTTTATCAAAGGGATTACAACAAGTTATTCCTAGGATAATACATCATGATCAAATATAATTTATACCAGGTATGTAGGAATAATTCAA
Organism: Macrotis lagotis; assembly: GCF_037893015.1. Lineage (NCBI taxonomy): Eukaryota > Metazoa > Chordata > Mammalia > Peramelemorphia > Peramelidae > Macrotis > Macrotis lagotis. Next base: position 64,174,656 of record NC_133662.1, read on the forward strand.
TATTAGAAAATAATCAACATAATTGACCATATCAGTAAAAAAATTAACAGAAATTATATGATTATCTCAATAGATGCTGAAAAAGCCTTTGACAAAATATAGTACCCATTCCTATAAAAACACTACAGAAGGGGTATCTAGGTAGTGGATAGGGCACTGGCCTTGGAGTCAGGAAAATCTGAGTTCAAATTTGACCTCAGACACTTAATTACCTAGATGTGTGACTCTGGTCAAGTCACTTAATCCCATTATCTTGCAAAAAATAAAAAATAAAAAATAAAAACCAGTGGAGAGATAGGAATAAATGGAGTTTTCATTAAAATGATTAGGAGTATCTATCTAAAACTATTAGCAAGCATTACATGTTATGGGGATAAACTAGCAGCATTTCCATTAAGATTATGTATGAAACAAGGATGCCCATTATCACCTCTATTATTCAATATTTTATTAGCAATGTTAGTTTTTAGCAATAAAAAAGCAATTGAAGGGATTAGAATATACAATAAAGAAATCAAACTTTCATTCTTTATTGATGATAATTCTGGTATACTTAGAGAATCCTAGAAAATCAATTACAAAACTACTGAAGCAATTAACAACTTAAGCAAAGTAGTTGGATATAAAATAAACCCACATAAATCACCAACATTTCTATAATATAAAAAAGTCCAAGAGTAAGGAATATAGAGAGAAATTCCACTTAGAGTAAACATAAAATGCATTGAAATCTACCTGCCAAGACAAACCCAGAAACTATATGACCACAATCACAATTACTTTTCAAACAAGTAGAGTCAAACCTAAACAATTGAGAAAATGTTAATTGCTCATGGTTAGATGGAAAAACATAATAAAAAATTACAATGTATTCTAATTAAATCATTTAGTCAATGCCATACTAATCAAACTACCAAAAAACTATTTTGAAAAACTAGAAAAATAGCAGCAAAATTCATCTGGAGCAATATTAAATCAAAAAACATTTTTACACACACACACACACACAAAAAAAACAGTGCAGCCTTGATTGGAAGGAATGAAGAAAGCTTGGAAACAATGTTCACAACTAGTGTTTCTGATAAAAGACTCATAAAATATTTAGATAACTGACTCAAATTTATAAGAATACAAATCATTCTTCAAATGCTAAATGTTCAAAGGATAGGAACAAGCAGTTTTTCAGATGAAGAAATTAAATCTATCTATAGTCATATAAAATGCTCTCTTTATTAGTTAGAGAAAAGCAAATTAAAACAACTTTGAGGTATCACCTCACATCTTTCTGATTGGCTAATATGACCAAAAAAGGACAATAATCAATGTTGGAGAGATGGAAAAATTGCAACACTCAGGCATTGTTGGTGGAATTGAGAACTGACCCAACTGTTCTGGAAAGCAATTTGCTCAAAGTGCAATACAACTGTGCATTCCTTTTAGTCCAGCAATACTTCAACTAGATCTATATGCCAAAGAGATCATAAAAAGGAAGGCAAAGGCACACATGTACAAAAATATTTAAAGCATCTCCTTTTGTAGTGTCAAAGAACTGGAAATTGAGGGAATGTTCATCGAGTGAGGAATGACTCAGTAAGTTATGGTATATAAATGCAATGGAGTACTATTGTTTTCATGAATGGATAGACTTTAGAAAAATCTAGAAAGTCTTGCATGAACTAATACTAAATGAAGTGAGCAAAACCAGGAAACATTGTATACAATGGTAATATTGTGAGATGGATTGACTTTAGCAGATACAGCTCTTCTCAATAGTTCAGTGGCCAAAGTAAAATCTGAGAGAACTCTGATAGAAGACGACATCCACGTACAGGTCAAATAAGCAAAAATACTATGGAGTCTGAATGCAGAGCAAAGTATGCTATATTCACTTTTTAAAATTTTCGTTTATGTTTGTTCTTTCTTTCTTGTTTTCCCTCATAGATCTAATTTCTCTTTCACAATAGACTAATATGGAAATAAGCTAAACACAATTGTATATATGCACAACTTCTACCAGATTGTTCACTGCCTTGAGGAGGGAGGGAGGGAAGGAAGAGTGATAGAAAAATGTGGAACTCATAAATTTGCAAATGAATGAATGTTGAAAACTTCCTTTGCATGCAACTGGAAAAAATAAAAATAAATAAAAGATATACCCTAAACTTAACACCATGGAATAATAGACTTAAAGCTAGAAGGGACCTCAGGACATCTAGTTAAACCTGTTCATTTTACAGATAAAGAAATAGAGACCCAGAGAAGTTAAGCAAGTTGTCTAACACCACATTTAGTATTACAGGTGAGCTTTGAATCTAATTCCTATGACTCCAGAATGAAGTCTTTCCAGTCTACTTGTGTTTGTAATTTTATTTATTATGTCAAAAGAGCCTAGTAACATTGTATTTAGCACATTCCTGAAGTTTCTTTCCTTGAACTCCTCTAGAACTTATACTATACCTCACCTAATCTAATTATTTACCATTTCATGCAGTTCTGCTAATATTTCATGTATATTGTCTTATCTAGCTAAATGAGAATCTCTTCAGGGCTCTGTATTTTGTTTTGAAAAAAATTTTGATACTTATATTTCAATATAATTAGTGTCCTTTGTAATCCTATACATTTATTTTACATATTGAAAACATTATCCTGGGAATGAATGAATGTGTAAAGTGTTTATTAACTGTTAAATGTGGGGGATACAAATAGAAAAAAACAAGACATTGCCTGCTCTTAAGGAGCTCCCATTCTAATAACACATGGACATAAGAAAACACATGGAAGCTTCTGGCTGCAATTTCTATAGGAAAGTTCCATGTTTCTTAGGTTGAAATAGCAAAGCAGATGACAATGCCTCTCTTTTAATGTCATTTCCTCCATAAAGATGACATCAGCTTCTGAGGCTGAACAATCTGATAGTTTCAAGTATTTAGATGGTAAGAGCATTTTTTTTCTGAGTCTTCAGTAGAAGTGACTGTAGTACCTTCAGAAGCAGTTGTCTGGAACCATCTTTATAGGCACTGATTCCCAGAGTGAAAGCCAAGAGCACCTGCTGACAGCATTAATTTTTTTTTCTTTTTTCTTTATTTTTTTGCAAGGCAATGGGGTTAAGTGGCTTGCTCAAACCCATACAGCTAGGTAATTATTAAGTGTCTGAGGCTGGATTTGAACTCAGGTACTCCTGACTCCAGGGCCAGTGCTCTATCCACTGTACCACCTAGCTGCCCCAGCTGACAGCATTATTAATCCAGACTTGTCTTCATCAGAGAATATTGGTAAAGATGGCAGTTTGATATATTTGTCACTTGCTCCCTCCTCTCTCTGACTCAGTAGCACCTTGAAGCTTCAAGGAAGTTTCTTGCATGTCTTGTGGGGAACATCGGTGGGAATGACTGGTTCCTTTTCCATAGGAGTTGCTTCCCCAGATGTTTACTGTAAGGTCTGAGCTAAAAGTGAGAATAGTGGTCTGGGGGCTTCTACTATTCCCTAGTCTTCTAATTGAATGAATCCACAGGTTTTTACTAGATTGCTTAATGGTTCCATGACCTAAAAATGATTAAGAACTGCTGTGGTAAAAAGAAAAGAATTTAATATTCTCTAGAACTAGAACTATAATCTCAATTCTCTTTTTTTCTTTATGACTCTAAGCAAGTATTCTGCAAATTCTAAGTAATCAATAAATGCTACTTAATCAATCAATAAACATTTATTGATCACCACCTGTGTGCCAGGTTCTGTACTAAATACTTAATCATTGTAGTATATTTCTTTTCTGAAGTTGTTCAGTTATCTGGGAAGATCTAGGTTACCCTGGTGAGAAGAAGGAAGGGAAAACAAGGTGTTGTTGAAGTTTTTGAAAGTATAGCACAGGGTTTAATTCTAGTATTACCATTCTTCCTTTGGTATTAGAAAGAATTGTAAATACATGGGCACATGTATGCATTTCATGTGTATTTTGTGCATGATTAAATATGATATGTGAACATATGTGTGTATACACATATATTTATCATATCTATCTACAGATTAAGAATCCCTGATCATAAAACTTCATTTAACTATGATTCATAAACAGGGCTTCTCAATGGCAATGGTGAACACCTTTGGCAAACATATTTCTATTCTTTAGTTTTCACTTGTTAGGAGGTCATTAAAGCAAGTTGTCTCTATTGCTTTATTCCTTAAGAAATTTTGTAATTTTGACATATGTAAAATACCTTGTTGGAGAGTCTTTTTTAGGAGTCATTTTGCTTTACCAGATTGGATGTTTTAAGAAAAAATAAACAAAAACTAAACACAGAGGTATTTTATGACATCTCCATTTATTTAGCAATTGTATACTATTAAGACTTGTTCTCTTGTGGACTCTTATTTGGAAATATCTGTCTGTTTCCTTCTAATGCTCTCATTAAGGATATCTTTTTCAATAAAATTTTCATATAGGTGGAAAAGCATGCGTATGGTTTTGTAATTACTGATATTATAGCAGCTCCCCCCATAATTATGTGGATTTTTCCCTATCCTTAATATGGGAGAATTTATGTCTGAATATCCTCATATTTTTTTACCTTCAGCAAAGATTCCTTTGTACATATTTAGCTTAGTCCAATTCTCCATCTTAATTTTTTTCTCAGAGACAAAGCATCTATTCTTTCCACCTTTCTACAGATGAGGAACCTGAGGTCTGCTGTTTATCATAGTGGGAAAGATTCTCATTGCCAAGTCTTTCTATTTCAAAATAGTAGTCAAACAAAACCTCCTAAACAGCACACCATCTGGGACACACATCATTTGTAGATTTGCTTCCTTGATCAAATGCCTAAATTGATATTTCTTGCCTTTGTTTATATTAATAGGCCACCTGAGTCACTACAGGATCACATTTTTTCTCCTACTAAGTCCAATGACAAACAAAATAGCTTTTCTGTTTCTTTTATTTATCAGTGTTATAAATCTTTGGAGAAAAAAACTAAACAAACAAACCAAAAAACCTATCAGTTTGGCTCAGTTTATTTCCTAAGAGTACTTGCTCCATCTTTTCCCCTAATGGAACTATTATTCTTTTCTGTTTCATTCCAAATGCATATTCCATTATTTTCCTTAAATTGAAACAGGTTTTCAAGAAAGTAATTTCTAGTTTCATTCAAAACATCTGTAAGATCACTCCCAATTTCTTTTTAAAATAAATCTTGATTTCTAAAATTTCAGAAATAATAGCAAATTTATCATATACAAATACATACTGATTGTTAAGGGTCTCAGTATTAAATTTGCAGTGGTGATAAAATGCTGACATTTTGCTTAACAATGAAGCTAAATAAGAAGAGGCAAGATGATCAGCATTCTTAGTCCCAGTATCTTTGGAATTGAAATATATTACATGAACACCTCCAGGACTTGAAGTTTATTCTAGAAAAGCAGTAGCCTTATTGTGAAGGGAAAAGAGCTCTGGACTAGAAGTCTGATGCCACATGTCAATAAAAGTATTAACTCTAATACTTATAAGCCAAGGGATCAAAGTTTCATGATTTATCATCCTCAATTTTGTCATTTGTAAAATGAAGCTAAAAATACTTGACCTTTCTGCCTCACAGAGCCATGAAATACAAACTTCTGTTACTGAGAGTACCTTTATACCTGATCAGTGCATATATACTCTATTAAGATGGTCTAAAGAATAACTGCATAGCTACCACCAGGACAAAGTTTTATGGCAGGTTTTATTTATTGGGTGGGTGGGAGACCGAACCAATGATTTTATTGCTAGAGAAGCTCCCACCACAGATATACATCAGAGAATCATCTCTAACTTATATTCTAAAGAAAGTTATGTGGGCAATTTAGAGATTAAGTATAACAAGATCATAGGGTAAAAGAGTCAGACACACAAAACATACATACACACAAACACATATATACATACATGCACGCATGCTTGAAGCAGGATTCCACGATTTTAGGCTTTCCTGATTCTGAGACTGATTGTCTAACCACCACCCTGGTCAGGTCACTACACTTCTATGTGTCTCAGTCATCTTAACTGTAAAATGAGGACCAAAATAGCATATCCTTTGCAGGATTATTATGAAATTCAATTGAGATAATATTTATAGTGTCTAGCCCAGTCTCTGGCACATAATAGTTATTCCTCGTCTTCTAATGTTATCTTTTCTCTCCAGTTTGTATTTTGTTACTTCAATAATTCAAAAACATCACTTGTGCCTTTCCTCTTAATTCTTGACCTGACAATGGGCATCACTGTGATTTCTGTCACATTACTCATAGACACAGTGGCAGCCAGCCCTCATAGAAACCTGCCAGTGTAATATGTCAAGACATTTTGAAATAGAGCTGACAAGGTGTTGTGGCAAGGAATGACCTTTGACTTAAGGCTGTGTGACAGCAAATAACAACAAAATTAAGTAAATGTGGTTGTTTGGGGATCAGCTGTATCCCAATAAAAACACAAATACACAATATATTCATGCACAATTATATATATATATATATATGTGTGTGTGTGTGTGTGTGTGTGTGTGTACACACATACATATATGTATCCACATATTTAAATATAAACCTATACAATATATATTTCAGTTCCAAGCACAGGAATCCTATTCTTCAGACAGTTTTATTGGATAGCTTGCATTGTCAACTTTATCTACTTGGGTTAGTATCCAGGTATCATTATAGATATTGGACAACTGAAAGCAATTGACCTGTGTGTGTGTGTGTGTGTGTGTGTGTGTGTATGTGTGTGTGTGTGTGTGAAGTTGTTTCATATGATTCATAGAATCAAAAATAAAATCTAGGGGTGGCTAGGTGGCAAAGTGGATAGAGCACCAGCCCTGAAGTCAGGGGTACCCGAGTTCAAATTTGACCTCAGACACTTAATAATTACCTAGCTGTATGGTCTTGGGCAAGCCACTTAACCCCATTTACCTTGCAAAAACTAACTAAATAATAAAATAAAACAAAATCTACAAGAAGAGAAGCTATTCCTTAGTTTTGTTCATAATCCATTCCAGAAATTCTACCCTCCTCAAAAAAATTTACTTAGGAAATTCTGGAATGGTTTATTAAATGGTTTTATACAAGGTGGCATGTTAGCTAATCAGTTAGCCCACAGGGGGTCAATTTTAGGTACCCTCTGGTTTGACAGGCAGACTGAGGCTGTTAGTTGGAGTCTCATGGCAGCCACACACTTCATTATTTCCAAAATCCATATTATATATATATGGCATTTATAGTTAAACTATTGGTGCCTCCATGTGAAACAAAGACGTGCTCTATGATGTTGCATTTTCCAGTGACTGATCAATGGATAAGCAATTTATTAGGATGCTCTGGGGCTATGGTGTATGAGCTGTTAATAGACTTTTTTTAAAAATAGAAATGTTGCCTCCAAGCAGGAAAACAATGTCTTGAAACATTAGAGTAATCAATTACAATGCATATAAGTAGTGTGTTAGTTTTTGATTGCTTCAGAAAAAAATTGAAAGCTTCTATATAGATTTGTTCTTTAACAGCAATAGAAACAGCCACATCAGTGACAAAAACAATTCCTATATATCATTCTTAGGAAACTAAGTCCATTCCTCTTAGTCTCAGTTTTTTCTTTTGTAAAAGAAGGAGACTATATTGGGTGATTAGGAGTATTAATTCTAAATATTAAGAAGAATGTACAGGTTTTTAATCTGATTACCCTTATAAAATTATATGGGATTTATCTATGCACTTACCAATAAGCAAATTGGGGCAACAGAGAGATCATAACTAAATATCATAGTCATTCTACATTTTCTGATTTATGTGCCACCTATAGGAAACCATATAGGGAACAGGCATTAATTCAGCAACCCTCTGCCAAGGAAGTCAAGTAACAAGATATGAGGGACAGGAGTATCATATTTCTCTTCAGTTATTTGTTCAGTAGTCTCTTCTCTGAAGTTGTGAAAAAAAGACAATCTTTTTTTCTAGCTTGAATGACAGTCTTACAACTGAATCTACATTTTAAAAAGCATCTTTGTGTAAAATAGCAGTTGATTGTACAACATGGTTTTGGATGAGGTTTAATTTATGTCTTATTTTTCATTAAATATTTCTGTCAGTTCCTAATGGATCTTTTGTTCCTTCCACTCCCTACCACATCTGTGTTTTCAGTTCTGGGTTCAAAAATCATTTTATGTGTAATTGGGGGAAAATAAAATATTAAATAACAAAAAAGAAATTTTGGATTTAAATTCAGGCTCTGTCACAAAACTTTCATAACTTTGGCCCATCACTTCCTTTTTTTTTTTTTTTTTTTTTTGGTTTTTGAAAGGCAAACCGGGTAAAGTGGCTTGCCCAAGGCCGCACAGCTAGGTAATTATTAAGTGTCTGATACTGGATTTGAACCCAGGTACTTCTAACTCCAGGGCCAGTGCTTTATCCACTATGCCACCTAGCTGCCCCTACTTCCCTTTTCTGAACTTCCTTTTACTTATTTGTGAGCTACTGATTTAGTGTTTATCTACTTGGCAGTTGCTTTCAGCTCTAAATTTTGGTCTTATGAAAATTATTTGTGAAATACTGAAGTATCAAATTAGTAGAAGACCTGTAATTGACTGAGAATTCTAATGAGGTGTTTTATGAAGATTCCTTGAAGTAAATATTCCATTTGTCCCTAAGTATTACCTTTTTCTTTTACTTTAGTATATTAAGAGGAGACATAAAATCCTAACAGCTTCAGATTTGTATGTAACTTTTTAAAATTTTCAAGGCAATGGGGTTAAGTGACTTGCCCAGGGTCACACAGCTAGGTAATTATTAAGTGTCTGAGGTCAGATTTGACCTCAGGTACTCCTTACTCCAGGGCGGGTGCTCTATCCACTGTGCCACCTAACTGCCCTCCAGATTTATATATAACTTTGGTCAGGGGCAACAGTACACTAAGAATGCCCATAATGTGTTCACAGATGGTTTTGGCTTATGTCCTTAACAGATTTTCACTAAATTTCTTCTTGGAAGAAGTTTATATTTTGGATAATATCTTTTCATTATGCTATCCTCTTCATTCAAAAATATATTTAGATTATGTAGGATGTGTAATTGCTGGTGCTGGTCCTGAGGAGAATCAAAGATGAAATAAGACATGATACTTGCCTACAAAGAATTGAATACTCATAAAAGGTTGAAATAAGCTATAAACAACAGAAGATAAGAGCAGACATTTGGAACTCCAAATGAAGAAACTTCCTCTGTCAATGTAAATCAGCACTTTCCTCTTCAATTTAGACTCTTTTGATTAAAAAAAAATTAGCTTTGTCTTTATAAATATGATAAAGATTTGAATGCCTTCAAATCATTGATAAAAATGTTAAACCTGAGATAATAGTTTAGTCCACTGACATACTACTAATGGGTCTTACTTCAAGTAGATAGATTTAGTCATCCTTTGTTCTCAAAGAGAGCCAATGCTATCAGGAGGGTGATGTCTTGACTTAGTAGTGAATAGTTGGTAGCTAGTCCATTTTAATAAATCCTGGATTGAATTTTGTTCAACCAGATTCAAATACCTATTTTATGACTTAGGTCACAACTATTCATCTTATCCATAATGGTTTTATATAGTGAGAGATTCTATCAAATGCATTGCTCATATATAGATAGATAGACAGATATATATATATATATATATATATATATATATATATATATATATATATATGAATTCCCATTCTGATCTAGTAGTCAAATTAAAAGACAATCAGTTAAATAATCTCTTCTGGAAAACAACAAAACAATTAGCAGTATTTTTTATGACTTGCTCATTGGAAAACAATGCTACATCCTAATAATCTATATTTTTCTTAAGTGTTCACAAATAACTCATTCTAGAATAATACTGTGTGTTACTAGTAAAAATTTGATAGTTTCTAAAATCTACATTTTTATCCATTTGATCTTTCATCTTCCTACACTCCATTCAGGAGATCATCTTTGAGATTATGCCCTTATTTTAAGACTCTCAGTGGAGAAATTATAAGGCACTAATGTTCATTTTCTAACTTTTTTTTGGCAAATATCCTCTAACTGAAAACTATGAAGTAAGAGATCTTACACTAAAATAGGAGTTATCAATCTTTTTTTGTATCAAATAATTGATAAAAACTTTGGGGGGTGGAGGAGAAATCCAGATTGGGACTTGTGAGCACTAATATTTTAGGGGAAAAAAAACATTTTCCTGAGGAGATTGGTAACCTTACTCTGTGGACCTGGTCTTTTTTTGTACTGGTTGGGAGACTAAGTATACAGCCTTATATGTACTTTTAGGATAGGAGTCTCCAAAATGGAAGTTGTACTTTCATTGTTCAGTCAATAATAAATAAAAAATTTGTTCTTCACTTCATTTCTAATGGTAGGAAATCATATATCTGTAGCATCTTTAGCTTTAAAATGGAACATAAGCAATATGAGTTGGTTAACTTTGATGAATGCAGCTCCAAATAATGCTATCTCCAGAGGAAACAAACAAAACAATCAGAATCTCTTGAACACTACATTCATTTTTTTTTTTTTTAGATTTTTCAAGGCAATGATTGGGGTTAAGTGGCTTGCCCAAGGCCACACAGCTAGGTAATTATTAAGTATCTGAGGTCAGATTTGAACCCAGGTACTCCTGACTCCAAGGCCAGTGCTCTATTCACCGCGCCACCTAGCCACCCCTACATTCACTTTTTAAAAAATTTCTCTTATGTATTTATTTCCTATCCCATGGTTTTCTTTTTTCCCCTTAATCCCAATTCCTCATACTGAAAATGATTAATCAGTAAGCATATTTAGCAGAAATCGGTAGGTAAATATACTTCTCATTGTTTGCTGCTGAAGGGAGGGGAGTGGGAAGGGATGGTGGAAAGAAATTATGGAACTTATAAATATGCATATGAATATGTATGAATGTTGAACAACTTGCATAACATGTATCTGGAAAAATAAAATAGCAAAAAAATAAAAATAAACAAAAATGGAATACAGCAATCACAATAAAATAAAATAGAACAATAATAACAACAAAACAAAGTTCTGGTTAATGAATCCTGTAGGATTGAACTTTTCCAGTGTCATATTTGATGGTATAAATACAGGTGGCACATAGACTGTTGCCAATCATCCATCTTATGGTCATACCTAGATCAAACTTTTCCTCATTTTTCAGAAGTGTGCTTTTCTTTTCAAATACAGCAGGCCCTTCAATTCAAGGAAAACTAATAATGGCATCTACCTGAACATATTCCAAGACTGGACCTTTCCTGGTTCTCATGTTTTTAATCTAGTGGTTCCTACGTCTCATATATTTTCCCCCCAGGCTTACAGAAAACCAGCACCAGACATCTTCCCATTTTTTTCCCTTAAAAGATCTTAACCCTTAGTCTATCTCTTTTCCTCTGACCCAATTATTTAGTTTCTAAAATGCTCTTTCTTTAACTTTTGTTAATATATATGAATGATATACAAAATCTGATAAACAATTTGGGTTTATCTTGATCAACAGTTTA